>NW_026652297.1:38366293-38470024 GCF_009828535.3 Hylobates moloch | reverse complement strand
ATATATAGATATATATATATATATATATGTATATAAATATTAATAACGTACAATATGAGCTTAGCTATGAAAAAATGTATAAAAAGAACAGGAAGGGTGTCCCATATTGTTAACAGCAGTAACTCTAGATCTTAGATCTCTGAATGGTGAGATAAGCAAAACAATAAGAAAAGAAGAAAGAAAGAAACTCTACTTTTCTAAAAGTTCAGGCCTATAATAAGAGGTTACCCCTGAAATCAATTTGGGTCAACTTATCTGAGAGAATCAAACTATAAAATATCCCTATTTCCTAAGTAAAAACTGCCCTTTGCTGTTCAGGAATGATAGCTCAGCTATCACTGTCAGCACCACCAAAAAGTTTGCCCATTAATTTCTTGTTTATGATTCTACATGACACATACAAAAGCTAACCAAGAACTGCTACTTGCCTTCTAGGATTTCTCAAGCTTGAATAGTCTACTCTGACATAAAGCATAGCCTTTCTATATAATTTGCCATACAAATATAAAGCATTAATAATATTGACCATAATTTATAATTACAGTCATTAACATTCCTAAATGCTCTCTTGCCATTAACTCATTCAATCCTTTAAGAATTCTAAGACACACAGAAATTATCTTCATTTAAAATGAGGAAACTATGGCTCAGACATATGGAATGATTTGCATGAGGTCACACGGCAAGGTAATTCTTTAAACCTAAGTCTTGTATTTCAAAGTCTAGGACTCTTCCTACTGTACCATGTTTATGAGAAAATCTTACAAATTTTTAACAAATTAGCATATTTTGCCTGTATTGACACTTTTCTCCTCCATGTAAAAACTGTTTGCTTCTCAGTAACTCTCCTTATCAGTAGGTTTTGGAATTTCAAATGGATGTCTATTTTTTTCAGAGTTCACTGTTAGGAACAATAAAAAAACAAGCAAACATACTACTGTGCTTCTTGTTTCAACAAATATTATTGTAATATGCTAAGAGGCTCAAATACAATTTTAATTAACTACAAACTGAATTCATTCCTTAATGACAGAATAGGATTTGTTGGTTTGGTTCTCTTTGACAAATTTCTTTTTTCAATTTTTAATAGTGGTTAAAAATTCCATAATATAAAATTTACCATTGTAACTGCTTTTTTTTTTTTTTTTTTTTTTTTGATGGTGCCTAGCTCTCGTTGCCCAAGCTGGAGTGCAATGGTGCAATCTCAGCTCACTGCAACCTCCGCCTCCCAGGTTCAGGCAATTCTCCTGCCTCAACCTCCCGAGTAGCTGGGGTTACAGGCACCTGCCTCCATGCCTGGCTAATTTTTGTAGTTTTAGTAGAGACGGGGTTTTACCATGTTGGTCAGGCTGGTCTCGAACTCCTGACCTCATGTAATCCACCCACCTTGGCCTCCCAAATTGCTGGGATTACAAGCATTCGCCACCTCGCCCAACCAACCATTTTTAATGTGTACCGTTCAGTAGTGTTAAGTATATTCACATTGATATGCAGCAGATCTCCAGAACCTTTTCATCCAGCAGAACTGAAACCCTACACCCATTAAACCACTATCCATTTCCTCCTGCCTGTATCCCCTAGCAACCACCATTCTACTTTCTGTTTCTATGAATTTGATGATTCTAGATACCTCATATAAATGGGGCCATGCACTATTTGCATAATGACAAAATATGAGTTTTTAAAATATGTGAAATGTTGTTTTGCATCAACTTTTCAGAAACTCACACATTTGTCATTTTGAAGGCTACAACCCCTCCCCCCCCAAAAAATCAGGAACCAAAAAGTAAATTATATAAAAACAAGTATTATCATATCCTGAAATTTTACTAGAGGTTGCTTAATCTCTCTATGCCTCAATTTCTTCATCTATAAAATGGGGATAGCAATAATACATTCCTCAGAGCATTGTGATAAGAATTTTTTTTTTTTGAAGCGGAGTTTTGCTCTTGTTCCCCAGGCTGGAGTGCAATGGTGCATTCTCGGCTCGCTGCAGCCTCCCCCTCCTGGGTTCAAGCGATTCTCCTGCCTCAGCCTCCGAGTAGCTGGGATTACAGGTCCCCGCCACCATGCCCAGCTAATTTTTTTGTATTTTTAGTAGAGACAGGGTTTCACCGTGTCGGCCAGGCTGGTCTCGAACTCTCAACCTCAAGTGATCCTTCAAAGTGCTAAGATTACAGGTGTGAACCACAGCGGCCGGCCTGTGATGAAAATTAAATACATTAGTTCACGAAAAGAATTTAGAACAGTGGCAGGCATAAAGTAAGCACTGAATGAATATTAAATATTATTATTTTTACATGTAGTCTATCAGTAAAGGGACCACACTATAATTAAAACACAATGGCTACTATCAAGGAGCCCATATCTAAGAATTTATATGTTCTGCACAAAACTCATGGTAGAACCTTGCCAATTATTATTGTTTAATAAGGTATTATTCAACAGATAGAATCAAGAAAATAAAATATATAAAATAATACCCAGGATGGGCATGGTGGCTCATGGCTGTAATCCCAGCACTTTGGGAGGCCGAAGTGGGCAGATCACCTGAGGTCAAGAGTTCGAGACCAGCCTGGCCAATATGGCAAAACCCTGTCTCCACTAAAAATACAAAAATTAGCTGGGCATGGTGGCACATGCCTGTAATCCCAGCTACTCGGGAGGCTGAGGCAGGAGAATTGCTTGAACCTAGGAGGCGGAGGTTGCAGTGAGCCAAGATCGCTCCACTGCACAGCCTCGGTGACAGAGTGAGACTCCATCTCAAAAATAAATGAATAAATAAAATCCAGCTGAAAACTGAGAGTGTGATTATAGTCAACACAATGCACATTCCCAGACTGTAATCTCGGCAAGATTTGCCCTAATCTCCTTTTGCAAATATAATTAAAAGCCGTAGATTTATTTTCACTGTGGGCAAGAATTGAACAAATTCTTACATCTGTTTTTGAAATAGCCACCCAGGCACTTTAACACTGCTACTGTATTTACCTGCTCCAGAGACATATCAGAAGTATAAAATGATTCTAATAATAATAAGAGCGGCCTTTCTCTTCTTAATGAAATTCTAAAAGGTTACAGTCTCCTGTAATGCAAACAAGCATTTCTGCCCTGGCAGATTCATCACAAAACGCAGCCGGCCATGGCTGAGCAGGGATTGCGGCCGGCAATGATGCCACCTGCCGTATGGAAGTGGAGTTGCTGTCTTTACAGAGAGGAAATTAAACAAACAAACAAAAAAATCAATGCCTTGACAAATCGGTGCTGCTCTGTTTAGGTAAATTGCTCTATTATCCTGGTAGCTCAGTACATTATGGAAGTAGTTACCCCTCTACTTAACTAACTCACCTGGTTTTTTTCTGGCTAACTTAATCCTTTATTTACAGTTTCACCGTCTTGCCCTATCATAGAGCAACTTGGCTTTCTCTTTTCTTTCATTTACTCAAGGTGAATTACTTAATGTTGAAACATCGTTTTCAGCATCACATCTTTTAATGGTAAACCCAAGGTCTCGTTTCTCAGGACAGCCTGTACACAAGGACACGATAATAATAAATGCTTAGAGAATTTCCTTTTTTTCTGGGAACATAAATGTGCACACTGACTAGGAGACTGTTTAAGATATATATAAATGAGGCCAGCGTGGTGGCTCACACCTGTAATTCCAGCACTTTAGGAGACCGAGGAAGGAGGATTGCTTGAGGCCGGGAGCTTGAGGCCAGCCTGGTCAACAAGCAAGACCTGGTCTCTACAAAAATAAAACATAAAATTAGCTGGGAGTGGTCTGTAGTCCTAGCTACTCAGGGACTGAGGCAAGAGGATCCATCACTTGAGCCCAGGAATTTGAGGCTGCAGTGAGCTATGATCGCTCCACTGCACTCTAGCCTGGAGACCCTGTCTTTCAAAAAAATGTAGACACAAAAAAAATTCAGTTAAATACAGACATGTCCAGACTCTTTTGCACTCAAAATGTACACACACACCCCTAAGTGTGCAGGTAAGCAAAGAGAGATGGAGCCAGATTTTGGAAAATTCATGACATAAACAAAGTTGATTTTTAGCATTCTGTTCACCTGTTGGAGACGCAGTTTTCTTTTTCTCCTACTTTCCATCGCCAAAACCTTTATTTTTTCTTTTTTTTTTTTTCTGAGACAATTTTGTTTTTTCACCCAGGCTGGAGTGCAGTGGTGTGATCTCGACTCACTGCAACCTCTGCCTACATGGTTCAAGCGATTCTCCTGCCTCAGCCTCCTGAGTAACTGGGATTACAGGCACTGGCCACCATGCCCAACTAATTTTGCATTTTTAGTAGAGACAGGGTTTTGCCATGTTGGCCAGGCTGGTCTCAAACTCTTGACCTCAAGTGATCCACCTGTCTCAGCCTCCCAAAGTGCTGGGATTATAGGCGTGAGCCACCTCGCCCCAGAGGGAAAAAAAAAATGTAGACACAAAAAATATTCGGTTAAATACAGACATGCCCAGACTCTTTTACACCCAAAATATACACGCACACCCTAAGTGCAATTAAGCAAAAGAGAGATGGAGCCAGATTTTGGAAAATGCATGACATAAACAAAGTTGATCTTTAGCCTTCTGTTAAACATTTGGAGATGCACTTTCCTTTTTCTCCTACTTTCCATGGCCAAAACCCTTATTATTTATTTGTTTATTATTTTATTTTATTTTATTTTTCCGTAAGTTATTGGGTTACAGGTGGTATTGGGTTACATGAGTAAGTTATTTAGCGGTGATTTCTGAGATCCTGGTGCACCCATCACCTGAGCAGTATACATTGCACCATATATGTTGTCTTTTATCCCTCACCTCCTCTCACTCTTCCCCCCGAGTCCCCTAAGCCCATTATATCATTCTTATGCCCTTGCATTCTCACAGCTTAGCTCCCACATATCAGTGAGAACATACAATGTTTGGTTTTCCATTCCTGACTTACTGCACTTAGAATAATAGTCTCCAGCCTCATACAGGTCATTACAAATGCTGTTAATTCATTCCTTTTTATTACTGAGTGGTATTCCATCATATGTATATACCAGTTTCTTTATCCACTTGTTGATTGATGGGCATTTGGGTTGGTTCCACGATTTTGCAATCATGAATTGTGCTCCTATAAACATGCATGTGCAAGTATGCTTTTCTTCTTTTTTTTTTTTCTCTTTTTTTGTTTGTTTGTTTTAGATGGAGTCTCTCTCTGTAGCCCAGGCTGGAGTGCAGTGGCACGATCTTGGCTCACTGCAACCTCTGCCTCCCAGGTTCAAGTGATTCTCCTGCCTCAGCCTCCCAAGTAGCTCGAAATTCAGATGTCCACCACCACACCAGGCTAATTTTTGCATTTTTAGTAGAAATGGGGTTTCGCCATGCTGGTCAGGCTGGTCTCAAACTCCTGACCTCAGGTGATCCACCTGCCTCAGCTTCCCAAAGTGCAGGGATTGCAGGTGTGAGCCACTGTGCCCAGCCACCAGTATCTTTTTCAAATAATGACTTCTTTTCCCCTGGGTAGACACTCAGTAGTGGGATTGCTGGATCAAATGGTAGTTCTACTTTTAGTTCGTCAAGGAATCTCCACACTGTTTTCCATAGCGGCTGTACTAGTTTACATTCCCATCAGCAGTGTAGAAGTGTTCCCTGATCACCACGTACATGCCAACATCTGCTGTTTTTTCTTTGATTGTGGCCATTCTTGCAGGGGTAAGGTGGTATCGCTCTGTGGTTTTAATTTGCATTTCCCTGATCATTAGTGATGTTGACCATTTTTTCATATGTTCATTGGCCATTTGTATATCTTCTGTTGAGAATTGTCTATTCATGTCCTTAGCCCACTTTTTGATGGGATTGTTTGCTTTTTTCTTATTGATTTGTTTGAGTTCATGGTAGACTCTGGATATTAGTCCTTTGTCAAATGTATAGATTGTGAAGATTTTTTCTCCCACTCTGTGGGTTGTCTGTTTACTCTGCTGACTGTTCCTTTTGCTGTGCAAAAGCTCTTTAGTTTAATTAGGTCCCAGCTATTTGTTTTTATTACAATTGCTTTTGGGTTTTTGGTCATGAAATCCTTGCCTAAGCCAATCTCTAGAAGGGTTTTTCCAACGTTATCTTCTAGAAATTTTATAGTTTCAGGTCTTAGGTTTAAGTCCTTAATCCATCTTGAGTTGATTTTTGTATAAGGTGAGAGATGAAGATTTAGTTTCATTCTTCTACATGTAGCTAGCCAATTATCCCAGCACCATTTGTTGAAAAGGGTGTCCTTTCCCCATTTTATGTTTTTGTTTGCTTTGTCAAAGATCAGTTGGCTGTAAGCATTTGGGTTTACTTCTGGGTTCTCTATTCTGTTCCATTTTTATGGAACAGAATATGCCTATTTTTATGCCAGTACCACGCTGTTCTGGTGACTATGGCATGGCCAAAACCTTTGGAGGAGTCTTAGTTGTCCCGGTTACCCCTTGAGATACCCAGTGAAGCATACTGCGACACCTGGGTCCTCCCAGACTTGACAACTTTCCTGATTCCTCCTCAACCACCACCCACCACCACCTCAGCAAAACTTACTATTCCAGTTTTCCACTCTTGGATGATGTGGTTAATTGTTTGTGGCAAGTCACATAAGCTGAGAAAGTCAAGTTGCTGCAGCTAATTATTTAATATATTAACTACCTTCAAATGTTTGCATGTTGACCAAGGCCTCTGTCAGCCCATAACATAATTAAAAACATGAATAACTGGCAGAATTGTAGGCACCGTGAATATTGACAGAGCCAGCAGGGGGGAATATTTAGATGGTTCAGAGAGGGAAAACTCTTAGTGACAATCTTTAAATAATATTATATAATTAGCAGCCAGCTGTTTTACCCAGGTCTAGGGCTTCCTAAACACACACACACACCTTTGCACATACAAAGTCTCCCCCAAGGAGAGAAAATGTCACCCTCCTGTAAACACACATCCTAAGTGTCTTTAGACACCAATCACATGCCTGAAGATGGCAAGCAGGGTCGGATCTAGAGTTCACATGTTTTTTCCACAACTTCATCACCACCTTACACCCACAAGAGGCTCAGGTAGCAAAGTGGGCAGAGTTCAAGGGAAACATAAATCATTCTTGGCATGAAATATCAGGTGAGTGCTTTCATCATCGTGGGTTCATGTTCCATAACCTTTTCCCTGAGGTTCCGTGCTGAAAGCAGGAGGTTGTTCCTAGATATCAACACGGCTCCATTTGAAAGACTTATCCCACCATTATAGTTATATCCGACCATTGTAGCAACCTCCACAAAAAAATAAATCCAAACTTAAGTAGGATAACTATGTAGAAGGACCCTTTGCCAGAGGATTTTTCCTTGCAGCTCTGGTAAAATTTCATAAAATGGTATCTTTTATTAAAATCATACTGTGGTGGGTATTTTAGAACTTGGGCAGGGTGTGGTGGCTCACACCTGTAATCCCAGCACTTTGGGAGGCCAAGATAGGAGGATCGCTTAAGCGCAGGAGTTGGAGACCAGCCTGGGCAACATAGGAAGACCCTGTCTCTCTAAAAAATAATAATAATAAAATGTTGCCAGCACAGTGGCTTACGCCTGTAGTCCCAACACTTCAATGTTGAGGAGTAAAGAGAATGTGATCCACCTCAGGAGGCCAAGGTGGGTGGATCACATAAGGCCAGGAGTTCAAACTAGCCTGACCAACATGATGAAAATCCATATCTACTAAAAATACAAAAATTAGCCAGGCATGGTGGTACACACTTCTAGTCCCAGCTATCTGGGAGGTGAGGAACGAGAATCGCTTGAACCCAGGAAGCAGAGGTTGCAGTGAGCTGAGAGAG
The DNA here is from genome assembly GCF_009828535.3 of Hylobates moloch. Classification (NCBI taxonomy): domain Eukaryota; kingdom Metazoa; phylum Chordata; class Mammalia; order Primates; family Hylobatidae; genus Hylobates; species Hylobates moloch. Next base: position 38,462,187 of record NW_026652297.1, on the reverse strand, counting down.
AGATTCTATCTCAAAAAATAATAATAATAATAAATTTTAAAAACAGAATTTGCTCTCCTAAACTGAGGTTGATGTTACTGGCATATTAGCACTCAATATTTTCTTCTGGTGAGTAACCTTTTGCTCACCAACTTGGAATAGATAAGGATAGGATTCATGTAAGGTTGGTTATGGGGTTAAAATAAAATCATGGGCTCTGAGCTTTGACCATGAAGCCCAGAAGAAAGCATCACTCTGTGGGCAGAAACACTTCAGACAACAACGGTATTAACAAGAAAAATGTAAAGCCCAAGGTATAGACCTGGGTCATAACCTGTAACATTATTTACTTGCTATTACATTCTCTTTGGTTTTGCTCCTGGATTTGATGAGAGCAGGAGAATCAATTTCAATGCACATGCATTTATTATACATCTGCATTTCATGCAGGGAGCCGCCCAAAAAAGGATGGGAATCCTTGATCTTAAAGCATTTAAACTGAGTGTAGTAAGCTATTTCCCCAGTCCCCATCAGGCTGAGATGTAAAATTCCAGAATCACAGGTCACAGTGGTGGTGAAAGCCTGAATCGTGGGCCCACCAGAGGAATCACAGCCCACCGATAACATTTCTCCTTCAGGAGTGCCTCATCTTTTAAAATTCAGCCTTGACTAGAAAATATAACTTGGCTGGGTGCAGTGGCACACTCCTGTAATCCCAGCACTTTGAGAGGCCAAAGCGTGTGGATCACTTGAAGTTAGGAAGTTCGAGACCAGCCTGACCAACATGGTGAAACCCTGTCTCTACTAATAATACAAAAAAAAAAAAAGAAAATTAGCCTGGCATAGTGGCACACACCTGTAATCCCAGCTACTCAGGAAGCTGAGGCATGAGAATCGCTTGAACCCAAGAGGTGGAGGTTGCAGTGAGCCAAGATCATGCCACTGCACTCCAGCCTGGACGACAGAGTAAAACTGTGTCAAAAAAAAAAAAAAACAGAAAATGTAACTGAAGCCAAAAGCTATAAAACCTAATTAGCAGCTGAGTGAGGAACCCTTGAAAAGAATTGGAAGACTGGGAAGACTGTTGAACAGGAGCTCTGAGAAGACAAACTGTTCAACTAGATGATCATCTTCTTAGAGTTGAGAAAAAGCTTAGTGAACATTTACGTACAACTTACCTACCATAAAATTTACATTAAATGAGACTTATCTGTATCTTGTCAGCATAAAGTTGTTTCTAAGAATGTTTACCAAGAATGGCAAAGAGCTTTCCCGTAATATTGATTTGTTTTACTAGTGCCAATGATTGATTTATAATTCTGATACTATGAATGTTTGTTATAGGAAGTTACATTTGTTAAAAAGTGTGCTATAGCAAATTGTTAGTTCACTAAGAGCGTAAACTATTTTTGTCACAGAAGTCTTATTTTAGCCACCCACTTTGTGACAATTAACTCAATTTCTATAATCTTATCAACTTTGTTACTTCATTTGTACATAAGTGAATCAGCATTCCTTGTTACTCAGAAATCAAGTCTTTTTTTAGGCTTTTTTAAACAAATATTTTGTATTCTAAAAGTTGTATCTCTGAAATAAAATTTAAATTATTTTCTTTTTTTAATTTTTGTTTTTGTTTTGTTTTTATCATGGCCTATATTATTACTTTGGTAACGTTCTCTTTAATCCTCAAACTAATAAAAAGCTGTCACTCATCACAAAAGACTGGGTAAATTAAGAAGTACAGTTGATCCTTGAATAATATGGGCTTGAATTTCAAGGGTCCACATATAGGTGAGTTTTCCTTTGCCTCTGCCACACCTGAGACAGCAAAACCAATCATATCTTTCTCTTCCTCCTCTTCCTCTGCCTCCTCAATGTGAAGACAATGAAGATGAAGACCTTTATGATGATCCACTTCCACTTAATGAATAGTAAATGTATTTTCTCTTCTGTGTGATTTTCTTAATAACATTTCTTTTCACTAGTTTACTTTATTGTAAGAACACAGTACATACTGCATATAACACAAAATATGTATAATCAACTATTTATGTCATTGGTAAGATTTCCAGTCAACAGTAGGCTATTAGTAAAGTTTTGGGGGAGACAAAAGTTATATACAAATTTTCAACTGCATGGGGTGCCCATAATCACCACATTGTTCAAGGGTCAATTGTATTCATTGAGCATTGAGAATATACTTTGTCTGAACATTAGTAATAATAAAAATAAACTTTTTTGGAATTTTAGACTTTACTTGCCAATGTAACCAAACTCAGGTCCAGCTGCTTGCCACTGGAAAACCAAAATTAAAGAAGCAAGATGCTGTGAAAAGAAAGCAACTTTATTCAAAGGCTAGCAGCTAGGAGATGGTTGGGCTCAAGCCCCAAAGGAACCATCTCAAAACTTTAGGCAAGTGAGTGTGTTCAAGAAGGGAAGTTGGCATGGGAAGCATGCGGGAGTGGTGCAGGGTGCAGGGTCTGTATGTCTTGTTCTGACGGCCATCTTGAGTTATTGTCCACCTGGAGTGTGGGCTGGTGCCATCTCGAGGTGACCATGGCTGTGTTGCAGATCAACTGCCTTGAGGCAATCTCTACATGGGGAGGATTCTGCAGCTGGGTCTCTATGCCTGATTTATTTCAAGATTAGCCCCTGTAATTTATAAGCAAGCACATAGTTAGATAAGCAAGTGCAGTGCAAGGGACCTTGCCAACTTTGTTACTTCATTTGTACATAAGTGCATTGGCATTACTTGTTACCCAAAAATCAACACACCTTTTTTTAGGCTTTATTTTAAATAAATCCTTTTTGTTTAAAAAAAGTAGCAGGTGGCCAGGTGTGGTCGCTCACACCTGTAATCCCAGCACATTGGGAGGCCGAGGCAGGTGGATCACTTAAGGTGAGGAGTTTGAGACCAGCCTGGCCAACATGGTGAAACCCTGTCTCTACTAAAACTACAAAAATATTAACCGGGCATGGTGGCAGATGCCTGTAATTCCACCTACTTGGGAGGCTGAGGCGGGAGAATGACTTGAACCTGGGAGACGGAGGTTGCAGTGAGCCAAGATCGCGCCACTGCACTCCAGCCAGGGCGACAGAGTGAGACTCCATCTCAAAAAAAAAAAAAAAAAAAATTGGGTCTGATGGCATGTACCTGTCATCCTAGCTACTCAGGATGCTGAGAGAGGAGAATTGCTTGAGCCTGGGAGGCAGAGGTTTCAGGTTGCTGAGATAGTGCCACTGCACTCCAGCCTGGGTGACAGAGACCCTGTCTCAAAAAAAAAAAAAAAAAAAAGTAAAACTACTATATAATTCAGCAATCCCTCTTCTGGCATAAATCCAAAAGCATTGAAATCAGGACTTCAAAGAGGTATTAGCACTCTCATATTCATTACAGCACTGTTCACAACAGCCAAAATGTGGAAACAATCTAAACATCTATTGGTAGATGAATGGATAAAGAAAATGTGGTATATGCATACAATGGAATATTATTCTACCTTAAAAAAACGAAGTTCTGCAATATGCAACAACATTAACCTTAGATAAACCTTGAAGATATTATGCTAAGTGAAACAGGTCTCATCACGGAAGAACAAATACCGCATGATGCCACCGATAGGGAGTATCTCAAATAATCGAACACATAGAATCAAAGAGTGGAATGGTGGTTGCCAGGTCTGGGAAGAGGGAAATGGGGTGTTGCTAATCAACAGCATACAGTTTCAGTTAAGCAAGATGAAGTTCTGGAGATCTGCTGTGCAACATTATAGCCTGTAACGTGTAGGTTATAACCTACAACAGTATTGTAACCTACAGTTAACGATACTGCATTGTACACTTAAAAAGTTGCAAAGAGATCGGATCTCATGTTGAGTGCACTTACCACAACAAAATACAATTTTTAAAAAGCACTAATATATATAAAATGAGACAATACGTCACAAAATAGTCTATTCTACATCATTGCACCTATTATTAAAATGCTGCAGGCTGAACACTGTGGCTCAGGCCTGTAATCCCAGGATTTTGGGAGGCCAAGGCGGGCGAATAACTTGAGGTCAGGAATTCAAGGCCAGCCTGGCCAACATGGTGAAACCCTGTCTCCACAAAAAATATAAAAATTAGCCAGGTGTGGTGGTACGCACCTGTAATCCCAGGTACATGGGAGGCTGAGGCAGGAGAATTGCTTGAACCTGGCGGGCAGAAGTTGCAATGAGCAGAGATTGCATCACTGCACTCCAGCCTGGGCAGCAGAGTAAGTAAAACTCCATCTCAAAATAAAGTAAAATAAAATAAAATGCTTCATATGATTATGATAATTATTAGAATAAAGCATTCAGCCCAGAAACCTCAGGGGTGGTTGTCTAACTATGGCTTTGAATGGCATTATTTTACTTAGGAGAAATTCTATGTTTCCACCCATTACCCAGTTTTTGTGGAGATTAATAATTATTTGGTTTGGTTGCCTTGCATCCATTCCTTTGTTGATTTATTTATTTTTTTTTTTTTGGAATGATAACGACATTTATTTTGGCTGAGGGTGGTGGGGCAAAGTATCCCATGCACATTTTTGTGTATAGCTGAGGGCCATGAGTGGAACATTATAGCTCCAAAAGGAGTCGGTATCATCTCCCTTATGTGGCAGTAGCCATGAAGGATGTAAGATAAAGCCTTCTTTTTTTTTTTTTTTTTTATTTTAGTTTTAGGTGAGAACATGCGGTGTTTGGTTTTTTGTCCTTGCGACAGTTTACTGAGAATGGTGTTTTCCAGTTTCATCCATGTCCCTACAAAGGACACGAACTCATCATTTTTTTATGGCTGCATAGTATTCCATGGTGTATATGTGCCACATTTTCTTAATCCAGTCTATTGTTGTTGGACATTTGGGTTGGTTCCAACTCTTTGCTATTGTGAATAGTGCCGCAATAAACACACGTGTGCATGTGTCTTTATAGCAGCATGATTTATAGTCCTTTGGGTATATACCCAGTAATGGGATGGCTGGGTCAAATGGTATTTCTAGTTCTAGATCCCTGAGGAATCGCCACACTGACTTCCACAATGGTTGAACTAGTTTACAGTCCCACCAACAGTGTACAAGTGTTCCTATTTCTCCACATCCTCTCCAGCACCTGTTGTTTCCTGATTTTTTAATGATGGCCATTCTAACTGGTGTGAGAGGGTATCTCACTGTGGTTTTGATTTGCATTTCTCTGATGGCCAGTGATGACGAGCATTTCTTCATGTGTTTTTTGGCTGCATAAATGTCTTCTTTTGAGAAGTGTCTGTTCATGTCCTCTGCCCACTTTTTGATGGGGTTGTTTTTTTCTTGTAAATTTGTTTGAGTTCATTGTAGATTCTGGATATTAGCCCTTTGTCAGATGAGTAGGTTGCAAAAATTTTCTCCCATTCTGTAGGTTGCCTGTTCACTCTGATGGTAGTTTCTTTTGCTGTGCAGAAGCTCTTTAGTTTAATGAGATCCCATTTGTCGATTTTGGCTTTTGTTGCCATTGCTTTTGGTGTTTTAGACATGAAGTCCTTGCCCACGCCTATGTCCTGAATGGTATTGCCTAGGTTTTCTTATAGGATTTTAATGGTTTTAGGTCTAACATTTAAGTCTTTAATCCATCTTGAATTAATTTTTGTATAAGATGTAAGGAAGGGATCTAGTTTCAGCTTTCTACATATGGCTAGCCAGTTTTCCCAGCACCATTTATTAAATAGGGAATCCTTTCCCCATTTCTTGTTTTTGTCAGGTTTGTCAAAGATCAGATAGTTGTAGATAGTATCCCAATTTCCTTTACTCTCCTCAGGAATACAAGCTTTTTTTATTCTCAAGCTACATGATTTGGAGGGTGTCCACCCCAGATTAGGAGTGGAATATGTAACCTTGGCTTGACAGTCATGGCCTCAACATTCTCTAGTCCAGTGATTGATCAATGTGAACATGTGACCTAGATCTGTTCAAATGGCAAACTTCATTCCCTGGCTACAGTGATTGGTTCAGTAATAGCAAATTGGTCCAATCATAGTTAATCCCAGGATTTATGGAGGAGCTATAGGAAAGAGACTTAATTTTTTTTTTTCTGTTGAACTTAGATTTAGGAAGATATTATCCTACAATTGCCAGAGGTCTCACATGAAGCCTATGGATGAAGCTGACTATTAAACCAAGAGATGGGGCCAGGTCAGTGGCTCACACCTGCAATTTCAGCACTTTGGGAGGTCAAGGTGGGTAGATTCCTTGAGGCCAGGAGTTCAAGACCAGCCTGGGCAACATAGCAAGACTTTGTCTCTACAAAAAAAAAAAAAAAAAAAAAGGAGAAGAAAATTAAAATATAATAAAAATAAGAGATGGAGAGAAACTAATTTCAGATGACAGTACCTGAAGCCAGCTTTCCCCTGGGATTTTTCTGCAATACCGTATGTGCTAATAAACTCTCCCTTTTGCTTAACTCAGTTTGAAATGAGTTTTGTGTTATCTACAACCTAATTTACTACTTAGAAGTAAGTTAGAAGCCTAAGTTACCAATCTTTCCAAAGGAGATATTTCATATTGAGTAGTGGCTCAGCAGGGATGGAGGCAATCAGCTCTCCTTGGGTAGGAATTCCAACCTATTCCATAACTGTACCCCGGCATCACCAAAGCACCCATCAATCTGTAGTAGAATTTCCCCGGAGTTGAACTGGGAGGATCTAAGCATATCACCTTGGAGAAAGGCTAGCCACTCACTCTAAAGTTTCTTCCTGGTTTTTAAACTTCTCTTTTTCTCTCTCTCCCTTCCTTTGTTTGAAAATAAAGGCTAAAGGAGCCACTAACAAGAGGGACACTAAATAAATGGAACAGAAAAAGGCAAAGAGAGGGAAATCAAAGAGAAAAATTTAGTGCAACCAACAAAGGCTCACATTAGGCTCACAACAAAGACAAACTCAATTTCTTTCTTATTGACATTAACGAGTTTGACGGGAGTCCAACATAAAAGACAGGCAAATCTGCTTGCTCTTATAGGGGTCCTAGGATCTCTGCAGCTGCTTTCAAATTGCTTAATTCCACTAAAGGTCATCTCTCTTGATTGGTTTTTATTCCTTTCTATGTCCAACCAATTACGTGCTGGCCAAGCAGATGGCTTGGAGCCAGTCCTGGCTGTCCAGGTCAGCAGCTGCAGCCTCACCCCGGAATTCAGAACTTGTCATCCCTCCCTAACTACAGAAATCCTTCTTCCTGCACAGGCTTTTTAACTAGGACTCATAGAGACCCGATAGATATTTCCTGAAGGAATAAATGTTACTGCATAAACTCAGTGCCTAGCACTATATTAGGGGCTGGAGGTGAAACAAAAAAAAATATAACTCAAGGAATAAAATGAAAATTACTAATTTTTTTAATTTATAAAGAAAAGGAATTTGTTTCTTATGGAGGCTGTGGGGCCTCATCTAGTGAGGGCCTTCCTGCTGATGGGGACTCTCTGAAGAGTCCCAATAGCCTATACAATTTAAGAATAACAGGCCAGTCACGGTGGCTCACGCCTGTAATCCCAGCACTTTGGGAGGCCAAGGTGGGTGGATCACCTGAGGTCAGGAGATCAAGATCAGCCTGGCCAACATGGCAAAACCCCATCTCTACTAAAAATACAAAAATTAGCTAGGCATGCTGTCACATGCCTGTAATCCCAGCTGCTCAGGCGGCTGAGGCAGGAGAATCGCTTGAACCCAGGAGGCAGAGGTTGCAGTGAGCCAAGATCCCATCATTGCACTCCAGCCTGGGCAACAAGAGGGAAACTCTGCCTCAAAACAAACAAACAAACAAACAAACAAACAAAAAAACCACAGTCAGCAGCAGGGCTGAGATTCAAACTCCCATATTTGCATCCAGAGCTCTTTATTCCAGTAACATGGCGTCCATCTGAGATGGAAAGGGGGAAGGAAAAGAAGAATCAAGCAGAGAAAGAGAATGTGGGAAGGAGAAATTAGCATGGAATTATTTGTTAGTTTTCTTGTATGAGGCAAGTATTTTTTTTCAACCTTTATTTTAGATTCAGGGGGTACATGTACAGCTTTGTTACCTGAGTATATTGTGTGACGTTGAGGTTTGCAATAAGAATGAGCCCATCACCCAGGTACTGAGCATAGTACCCAATAGTTACTTTTTCTACCCATGACACCCTCTCTCCCTTCCTCCTCTAACAGTCTCCATTGTCTATCATTCCCATCTTTATGTTCATGAGTATCCAGTGTTTAGCTCCCACTTTTAAATGAGAACATGCAGTATTTGGTTTTCTGTTTCTACGCTAATTAACTTAGGATAGAGACCTCCAGCTGCATCCGTGTTGCTGCAAAGGACATAAATTCATTCCTTCTTATAGCTATGTAGAATTCCACGTTTTCTTTTTTAATATTTTTAACTAATTCACATGCCACCTTTGGGAAGTATTCCACATTTTCTTTATCCAATCTACCATTGATGGGCACCTAGGTTGATGCCACATCTTTGCAATTGTGAATAGCATGGTGATAAACATACAAGTGAATGTGTCTTTTTGGTATAACTATCTATTTTCCTTTGGGTATATACCCAGTAATAGGATTTCTGGGTCAAATGGTAGCTCTGTTTTAAATTATTTGAGAAATCTCCAAAGTGCTTTCCACAGCTGCTGAACTAATTTACATTCCCACCAACTAGAGTTTATAAATGTTCTCTTTTCTCTGCGGCCTCACCAGCATCTGTTGTGTTTTGACTTTTTAATAATAGCCATTCTGACTGGTGGGAGATGGTATCTCAGTGTGGGTTTGATTTGCATTTCTCTGATGATTAGTGATGTGGGGCATTTTTTCATATTTTTGTTGGCCACTTGTATATCTTCTTTTGAGAAGTATCTGTTCATGTCTTTTGCCTATTTTTAATGGGGTTATTTGGTTTTTGCTTGTTGAATTTGTTTATGAGACACTCTGTCACCCAGGCTGGAGGGCGGGGGTGTGATATCAGCTCACTGCAACCTCTGCCTCCCAGGTTCAAATGATTCTTATGCTTCAGCTTCTCAAGTAGCCAAGATTTGAGGTGTGCACCACCATACCCGGCTAATTTTTGTATTTTTAGTAGAGACAGGGTTTTGCCATGTTAGCCAGGCTGGTCTTGAACTCCTGGCTTCTAGCAATCCTCCCACCTCAGCCTCCCAAAGTGCTGGGATTACAGGCATGAGCCACCATGCCCAGCCTTATTGTTTCAATTCCTTATAGATTCTAGATAATAGACCTTTATCAGATGCATAGTTTGTGAATATTTTCTCCCATTCTGTAGGTTGTCTGCTTTCTCTGTCTGTTGTTTATTTTGCTGTGCAGAAGGTCTTTAGCTTAATTAGGTCCCACTTGTCAATTTTTGTTTGTGTTACAGATCTTTTGAGGACTTAGTCATAAATTCTTTCACAATGCCAGTATCCAAAATGGTGTTTTCCAGGTTTTCTTTGAAGATTCTTATAGTTTGAGGTCTTACATTTAAATTTTTAATACATCTTGAATTAATTTTTGCATATGGTGAAATGAGGGTTCTAGTTTCATTCTTCTGCATGTGGCCAGGCAGCTATCCCAGCACCATTTATTGAATAGGGAGTCTTTTCCCATTGCTTGTCATTGTCGACTTTGTCAAAGATCAGATGGCTATAGGTGTGTGGCTTTATTTCTGGTTCTCTCTATTCTGATCCATTGCTCTATGTGTCTGTTTTTGTACTAGTATTATGCTGTTTTGCTTACTGTAGCCTTCTAGTATAGTTTGAAGTCCAGTAATGGGATACCTTCAGCTTGTTCTTTTTGCTTTGCTTTGGCTATTCGAGTTCTTTTTGGTTCCATATGAGCTTTATAATAGATTTTTCAAGGTCTGTGAAAAATGACATTGGTAATTTGAAAGGAATAGTATTGAATCTGTAGATTGCTTTGGACAGTATGGCTATTTTAGCAATATTGATTCTGCTAATCCATGAGCATGGAATTTTTTTCATTTGTTTGTGTCATCTCTGACCTCTTTTAGGTGTGTTGTGTAGTTCTCCTTGTAGAGATCTCTTACCTCATTGGTTATATGTACTCCTACGTATGGTGGGGTTTTTTTGTGCATGAGGCAAGTATTAAATTAGACCTCTCATGTTATACTTTATCTTATTCCTTCCAACAGTTCAGAAGGTAGATCATCTCTCTTTCCACTCAAATGCACCAGAAGCCTGAGTGTGTATTTTATTTATTTATTTAAAAACTGAGTATCACTGTTACCCAGGCTGGAGTGTGGTGGTGTGATCATAGCTCACTGCAGCCTCAAACTCTTGGCCTCAAAGGATCCTCCCACCTCAGTGTCCTGAGTGGCTGGGATTACAGGAAAGAACTACTGCACCTAGCCCTGAGTGTTTATTTGTTTTGTGATAAAGAGCTGATAATTACTCTTGTAGATCAGATCTGGTATTTAAAAGAAAAAAAGACATTGTGCTCATTTTCTCTTAGTTTTTAAAATTTTTAGAAATATTGATGTGAGCATGATTTAATCATAGAGCAATAGATGTTTATTTAGAATCTACTTTATTTGGCACATATATTCATTAACTCAACATTTACTAAGAGCCAAGTACCAGCTGGGCACAGTGGCTCATGCCTGTAATCCCAGCACTTTGGGAGGCTGAGGCAGGCAGATCACTGGAGATCAGGAGTTCAAGACCAGCCTGGCCAATATGGTGAAACCCTGTCTCCACTAAAAATACAAAAGTTAGCCGGGCATGTTGGTCCATGCCTGTAGTCCCAGCTACTTGGCAGGCTGAAGCAGGAGAATTGCTTGAACTCAGGAGGTGGAGGTTGCAGCGAGCCAAGATTACACCACTTTACTCCAGCCTGGGTGACAGAGCAAGACTCCATGTCAAAAAAAAAACAAAACAAACAAACAAAAAACAGAAAAAAGATCCAAGCACCCTATTAGGTCCTAGAGATGCAAAAAGAGATAATTAAGACAGGGTCTAGTCCCTCAAGAAGCTGGAGACTACTGGGGAAAACAGAGAGAAATAGACAATTACAAATTAGTGTGTGATATGGTTTGGCTGCGACCCCACCCAAATCTCATCTTGAATTGTAGCTCTCATAATTCCCACATGTCATGGGAGGGACCCAGTGGGAGGTAATTGAATCGTGGTGGTGAGTCTTTCCAGCGCTGTTTTCATCATAGTGAATAGGTCTCACGAGATCTGATGGTTTTATAAAGGGGAGTTCCCCTGCACACACTCTCTTTCCTGCCACCATGTAAGATGTGATTTTACTCCTCCTTCACCTTCTGCCATGATGGTGAGGCCTCCCTAGCCATGTGGAACTGGGAGTCCATTAAACCTCTTTTTCTTCACAAATTACCCAGTCTTAGGTATGTCTTTATTAGCAGCATGAAGATGGACTAATACAGTGTGCTTACTGCCATTTAGTTTAGAAGTCTATGCAGGTTGCCTAGGGAGCTCAGAGGGAGGAAAATTAGCCTAAACTGAGTGAAGGAGGTCAGGAAGCATTTCTTAGAAGAGGTAATGTATGAATTGAGTCCAGATGAAGTGGGTGGGAGGGGGAACAGAAAATGTTCCCAGCAGAGGGAATAATGAGTGCTGAAGCCCAAGGAAAGCATATTGCATGCCAGGAAATACAGTATTGCAGTATAGTTTAGGCATAGTCTGCTTATAGGAAACTGTTAAGGGCTGAAGGACTGAGAAAGGGCTTCAGAATTTATTTTGAAAAATTTAGAAATCCACGGAAAGCAGTAATCAGGCAAGAAGGAGAATCAGATGTGTATTTAAGAGAGATTCACTCACTGTGGAGAATGTCCTGGAAGGAGGCATACCTGAAATCAAGCATTGTTTGGCATTGAATTCCAACGTGCAGGCCCATTCCTGTCAGTGCTACCATAGATTTTCTATATGAGGGTGGGATGAGGTAGTAAATGTGGGGTAGAAAGACCTAGGATTGGTTCAAGTTCTGCCACTTGCTAATCATAGGACTTTGAGCACTTTTCTTAATCTCCTAAGGTTCAGTTTCATAATCTGGCATATGGATTTAATAATAATACTCATCAAATAGAGTTATAGAGTTATTGTGAGAATAACATAAGAAAATTAGCCAGGCGCAGTAGTACGTGCCTGTATTCCCAGCTATTTGGGAGGCTAAGGCAGGAGGATTGCTTGAGCCTAGGAGGTTGAGGCTGCAGTGAGTTATGATTACACCACTGCACCCCAGCCCAGGTGGCAGAGCAAGCCCCTGTTCAAAACAAAAAAAAAAAAGAAAAAAGAAAAGGAAAGAGAGAGAAAGAAAATACATATAAAGCACTTTTCATAGTCACACGTCGTAACAGTTCAATAAATGTTAGTTATTCATATTGTCATTGTCAATATCACCATAGCTTAAAAATAAGGAAAACATAAAGGAAGTGAGAATAAAGATGACCAAAGAAGTTGATGACTGATTGTATGCAAATGATGAACAGGGGCTAAAGATGACTCCAGGTTTCTGGCTTTGGCAATGGAATATGCCACTTCAGCATAGGAATTATTTTGAGGTGAAGGTAATTGAGAATCAGCAGATGCTCAAAGAGTTCTCTGCCTGCCCCTTATCTAACTAAAAATAGGGTATAAATTTGTTTCATGAAGGTGTCTCCCTCTTCCGAACCAGGAAGAGGAGAGTGACTGTTATCCCCAGAGATGGAGAGCCTGCTAACCCAACTCCTGTTTAGTAAGGTAAACAACCTTGCCACAATGACCCTTACCTTCACTAGTTTCTTCTATATATTTCCTAATTATTTTTCCATGCTCTATCATCTCTCAAAGCCCAAACCCACTTTTCCTCTGTTTAAAATGGTATGTAATCCCCCAAGTCTAACTACTTCTTTGAGTTTCATGTCTGTGAACTCCTGTGCACATAACTAGTAATACAAACTATATGTCTTTTTCCTGTTAATCTGTCTCATATTAGTTTAATTCACAGGCCCCAGGCACTGAACATACAAGGGTGGAGGAAAAGTTTTTCCTCCCCTCACAACTTATTTTTATTTTTTATAGAGATAGGATCGCCCTATGTTTCCCAGGCTGGTCTCTACCTCCGGGCCTCAAGCAATCCTCCCACCTTAGCCTCCCAAAGTGCTAAGATTATAGGTGTGAGCCACCGCGCCCAGCCTCAGAAAGTTATTTCATCATTATTTAGTAGAAGTCATGAAAAAAAAATGAGCTCACTCAAGGAGAGGTCATAAAATGAGAAGAGAAACTAGAACTCTAGGGAATGCAAATATGTCATTCAGCAAAGGAAAAAGTGACAGCAAAGGAAAAAGAAGCCATTGACGGAAAGTGAGAAGTACCAGAGAGAAAACAGAAAAACCTACAGCATGGTGTCATGAAACTCAAAGGAGGTGAGAGTTGTGACAGGCAGCATCAAATACTACAAAAGTATCAAGTTAGATAAGCCTGAAATGCATCTGTAGGATTATGCCACAAAATATCTCTGAAAACTTGATCGTAATTGTTTCAGTAGAATGATGGAGGAGAAAACTGAAATCAATTGCCAAAAGAGTGAATGAAAGATGAGAAAGTGGTGTATCAGCTTCCTAATGGTGCTGTAACAAATAAGCACAAACTCAATGCCTTAAAACTCACACACTTAATATCCCATGGTTCTGTAGTTCAGAAGCCAAGCAGATTGCAAAACTGCTTTTGCAAAATTTATAACAGTAAGAAAATCATGGCAGTGAAGAAGATCTGATCTGGCCAATCCTCCATCGTGCCTTTGGCCTTCAAGTTGCCCTTAGACATACATCCCTGGGCTTAGGTGAAGCTACCTTTGGGAGACATTTAGTTTGTAGTTTAAATGATAATAGCTCTTCCCCAGAACTCAACCACCTTTGTAAAGCTAATGAGAGACCACCAGGCTAGGAAGATAGAGGAGGCTGAATTCTGCCAAGGTGTTGAAATAAACGATTGCCAGTCATTATTCTGGAGGTCACAAGATCAAGATATGCAACCTCCCCAATTACTCCTACAGGTAACATCACTATTGCAGAACCTAAGATTGGCCTTTCGAGATATGCTATCAGGTTTTTTGTATGTCTGACACCTGCCAACCAGCTCCTGTGGCCCCACTCAGAAGCAGCTCAGCATGCAGGAAGACTATTTCCCAAACCTCTATAATTGCACGCCCAAGCAATCAGCAGCAAGCACCCATTGCCAAGCCACCCCTGTCTCTTCCCCCAAACTATCCTTGAAAAAGCCTAGTCCCCAAATGCTCAGGGAGATTTATTTGACTAATAACTCTGTCTCCCCCCTGGCATGGCTGACCTCATGTCAACAAAACTCTCTCTTTACTGCAATGCCATGATCTCCATGAATTAATTTTGTTTGTGCAGTGGGCAGGAAGAACCCGTTGGAAAGTTACAGTCACTTCTGGTCTCACTGGCCTAAATCAAAGTGTGGATTGGCTGGGCTTTTATCTGGAGGCTCTAGGGAAGATTGTTCTCTTTCCAGCTGTTGGAAGAATTCAATTCCATGTGATTGTTGGACTAAGATCCCCATTTCCTTGCTGGCTGCCAGCTGGAAATTATTCTTACCTTCTAGAGGCTGCCTACAATCCTTGGCTTCATTATCAAAGCCAGAAATGGCAGGTCAAATATTTTGTTTGTTTGTTTTAGGCAGGATATTACTCTGTTGCCCCGGCTAGAATCCAATGGTGCAATCATGACTCACTGCAGCCTCAACCTCCCAGGCTCAGGCAATTCTCCCACTTCAGCCTCCCAAGTAGCTTGGACTACAAACACATGCTACCATGCTGGGTTAATTTGTTTTTCTTTCCTTTTCTTTTTTTTTTTTTTTTTTTTTTGAGATGGAGTCTCACTCTGTTGCCAGGCTGGAGTGCAGTGGCATGATCTCAGCTCACTGCAACCTCCACCTCCTGGATTCAAGCGATTCTCCTGCCTCAGCCTCCTGAGTAGCTGGAACTGCCGGCGCGCACCATCACACCAGCTAATTTTTGTATTTTTAGTAGAGACGGGGTCTCACCGTGTTGGCCAGGATGGTCTCAATCTCTTGACCTCATGATCTGCCCACCTAGGCCTCCCAAAGTGCTGAGATTACAGGCATGAACCACCGCACCCAGCCAATTTTTAAACTATTTGTACAGTGGAGTTTCACTATGTTGCCCAGGCTGGTCTCAAACTCCAGGACTCAGGTGATCCTCCTGCCTCAGCCTCTCAAAGTGCTGGGATTACAGGCATGAGCCACCTTGTCTGGCAAGGTCAAATCTTGATCACACTTCAAATCTCCCTGACCTCTCCTGGTTGGTTCTCCTGCCTTCCTTTTCTGCTTTTAAGGGCTCATAAAATTACATTGAGTCCACCCAGATAATCCAGAATAATCTCTGTATGTTTAAATTCAGCTGACTAGTAAACTCAGTTTCATTGGCAAAGTCCCTTCACAACAGTGATTGAGAAACCAGAGGAGGCCAGACACAGTGGCTCATGCCCCCAGCACTTTGGGGAGGCCGAGGCAGACACATAATCTGAGGTCAGGAGTTCGAAACCATCCTGGCCAACATAGTGAAACCCTGTCTACTAAAAATACAAAAATTAGCCGGGTGTGGTGGTGCATCCCTGTAATCCTAGCTACTCAGGAGGCTGAGGCAGGAGAATCACTTGAACCCATGAGGGGGAGGTTGCAGTAAGCCGAGATGGCACCACTGCACTCCAGTCTGGACAACAGAGCAAGACTCCATCTCAAAAAAATAAAAAGTAAAAAATTGATTGAACCACATCTGAGGAGAGAGACAGCATTAGGATCCAGATCACAAGTGGAAGCAGCCAGCCTTCACTTTTAACATTGCAGGTAGAAAGGAGGGAAGTGTAAGAAACATGTTAAGTGTCAAGAAGTGGCAGTAGTGGCAAGTCACTGAGGAAGTTCTCTTTTAATAACTATTATTTTCTCTAAACCAGTAGTTCTCAGAGTGTCATCCCTGGGCCAGCAACATCAGCATCGGCAGAGAACTTATGAGAAAAGCAAAGCTAAGGCCCTGCCCCAGACCTACTTAATCAGAAACTCTGGGGGTGAGGCCCAGCACTCTGTGCTTAACAGAGTCACCCAGCAAGGCATGGTGGTATATGCCTGTGATCCCAAAACTTTGGGAGGCCAAGGCAGGAGGATCACTAGAGGCCAGGAGTTCATGACCAGCCTGGTCAACATAGCAATACCCCATCTCTAAAAAATTGTTTTTAATTAGCCAGGCATGGTGGCATTTGCCTGTAGTCCCAGCTACTCAGGAGGCTGAGGAGGGGGGCTCATCTAAGCCCAGGAGTTGGAGGCTGCAGTGAGCTATAACGGTGCCACTGCACTCTAGCCTGGGCAAGAGAATGAGACCCCATCTCCAAAAAAAGAAGAAAAAGAAAACCAGAATCACGCTCCAGTGATTCTGATACTTGCTTAAGTTTAAAAATCACTCCTAAAATGAAAGAAAAAAATCATTTGCTAAGAATAAGGAAGGCTGGGCATGGTGGTTCATGCCTGTAATCCCAGCACTTTGGGATGCCAAGGCGGGCAAATCACCTGAGGTCAGGAATTCAAGACCAGTGTGGCCAACATGGTGAAACCCCGTTTCTACTAAAAATACAAAAATTAGCTGGGCGTGGTGGCACATGCCTGTAGTCCCAGCAACTCAGGAGGCTGAGGCAGGAGAATGGCTTAAACTCAGAAGGTGGAGGTTGCAGTGAGCCAGGACAGTGCCACCACACTCCAGCCTGGGCAACAGAGCAACACTTCATCTCAAAAAAAAAAAAAAAAAGAAAAAAGATAAGGAGGACATGAGGAGTGAAAGACTTAAGAGAATGTAAAAGTTTGAAAGATCTACGGGAAGAAAAAGAGATTTGTTGAGAATATGTGAAAGGCCACCCGGAGTAAAATCTCACCAAACTCCTACAGGAACCAATGCCAGGTGTGGACATAAGGGGTTCTGGGTTCCAACAGACTTTTGACAAAAGATACTATAATATAACCAATTCCAATGAGACTTTTTTTTCCTCTTTTTTGAGATAAGGTCTTGCTCTGTCACCCAGGCTGGAGTGCAGTGGCACAATCACAGCTCACTGTAGCCTCAACCTCCCAGGCTCAGGAGATCCTCCTGCCTCAGCCTCCCAAATAGCTGGGATTACAGGCATGTGCCACCACACCTGGCTTATTTTTGTATTTTTTGTAGAGACAAGGTTTCACCATGTTGCCCAGGCTGGTCTCAAACTCCTGGGCTCAAGCAATCCACTCACCTCACCCTCTCAAAGTGCTAGGACGACAGGCGTGAGCCACCATGCCTGGCCTCAGTGAGAATTCTTTAGCATCATGAAGAACAACAGAAATGACTGAGACAGGAGGATCCTGGCAGGCAGGAAAGAAAACTGATTTTAGAGTCTACATCATCTGGATTCATTTCCCAACTCTGCCACTGCTTGAGTTAGAAAGTTACTTAACCTCCCTGAGCCCCTTTCCTCAACATGGAATAGAAATACATCAGGGGTGTAGAGGCCTGCATTAGGCCATTTTGTGCGTTACTATAAAGAAATGCCTGAGGCTTGGTAATTTAGAAAGAAAAGAGGTTTGTTTGGCTCACAGTTCTTCAGGCTGTTCAAGAAGCATGGTACCAGCATCTGCTTGGCTTCTGGTGAGGCCCAGGAAGCTTTCAATTATGGCAGAAGGTGAAGGGGGTTTGGGGGTGTCACATAGTGAGAGTGGGAGCAAGAGAGGATCGGGGAAGGGCCACACTCTTTTAAACAACCAGATCTCATGTGAACTCAAAGCAAGAACTCAATCATTACCAACCACAAGCCATTCATGAGGGATCCACCCCCATGACCCAAACTCTTCCTACTAGGCCCCACCTCCAGCACTAGAGGTCACATTTCCTTTTTTTTCCAGACAGAGTCTCACTCTGTCCCCCAAACTGGAGTCCATCTCGGCTCACTGTAACCTCCACCTCCTGGGTTCAAGCAATCCTCCCACCACAGCCTCTGGAGTAGCTGGGACTACAGGCGCTCACCACCATGCCTGGCTAATTTTTGTATTTTTAGTAGAGACGGGGTTTTACCACATTGGCCAGGCTGGTCTCAAACTCCTGGCCTCAAACAATCCACCCGCCTCTGCCTCTGAAAGTGCTGGGATTACAGGCATGCACCACCACACCTGGCCTTGGAGGTCACATTTCAATATGAGATTTGCAGGCGGCAAAACATCCAAACCATATAAAGGCCCCACCCATGATAACATATGGGAATTCCTAGCACAGAATCTGACACACAAATGAAAACTATTGATGCAGGACTTTTTCGGTGCTGTTTCACCAGCTGGAGACCTACACAGCTGGCGACACCCCCACCCGGGCTCCACTTGGCTCTGAGCTCACCACTGGAGGTACCCTGCCCGCTCAGCCATGTGGCTGCGCTTGGCTTGCTTCAGCCTGTTCTTATTATAGCTTGTTTGGTCTCGCTACCCCACTCCAGCCCCCAGCTCCAGGGCTGGCCCAGCCCTCCCACTGCTTCCTGTCACATGGAGTGACTACCTGGCACTGGTGGAAAACAGGCGGCTACAGTGTTATAGCCTTTTTCATACCCACATGTATTAGTTCATTTTCATGCTGCTGATAAAGATATACCTGAGACTGGACAATTTACAAAAGAAAGAGGTTTAGTGGACTTACAGCTCTATGTGGCTGGGGAGGCCTCAGAATCATGGCAGAAGGTGAAAGGCACATCTCAATGGAGGCAGACAAGAGAAGAGAGATTGTGCAGGGAAACTCCCCTTTATAAAACTATCAGATCTCGTGAGACATTCACTATCATGAGGACAGCATGGGAAAGACCTGCTCCCATGATTCAATTACCTCCCACTGGGTCCCTCCCACAACATTTGGGAATTGTGGGAGCTACATTTCAAGATGAGATTTGGGTTCACAGGTCCTGAGTTCTTGTCCCGTGTCCAAGAAGAATGAGATTACACTGACAACTGAAGGGTGAGAAGAGCAGAGAAGAGTTTTATTGAGCGACAGAACAGCTCTCAGCAGAGAGGGGACTGGAAGTGGGTGGTCCCCCACCTAAAGGCAGGTAGGTCTCCTCAAAGGCGGGTAGTCCCCCATTGTGGCTGAGCAGGGGCTTTTATGGGATCAGAATGGGAGTGCATGCTGATTGGTTTGTAAGTATGCAAAATTGGCTAAAAAAAAAAAGGCACCACTCAAAGATGGGCATAACAGTGTAAAAAACCAATTAGGGAAGGGTAGGTATATGCAAAATAGGGGAAGTGTGGCATCAGTCAGAGGAAAGCACACTAAACAGGAAGAGAGGTTCTCCATCTGGCCCATGGATTTATCTGAGACTTGTAGGTTGGTTTTCAGGCTTTAAACTGTCTTTGGTGTGAAGGTCCAGTTTCACCAAGGACCCACCCCTGTCTGCCTAGGCACTTGTCTGCCTCCTGCTGCCATCACTATGATTGTTCATTTGGATATTTGTCAGATTTTATCATAATAATAAATGAAACCTCTATCATTTGCTTCTCACCCACATTACTTTGCTCGGTTCCACTGGGCTAGGCTGGGCTCTACATGTCTTCTCATTTCAGGACCCAAGTCAAAGGAGACGCTCCTATCTGAGACATGCATATGCTCATGGCAGACAGCAGCATGCAAGGAGTGACTGCATTTAAAGCAATGGCATTTGAAGCTTCTGTTGTGTGGCGTGCATCCCATCCACCCACACACCTCTGGTCAAGTCAAGTCAAAGGATCAAATTCAAAGCCAGTGAAGTGGGTGTAGTCCTGCCTCAGGGAAGCACAGCAGGGGTGGGAAATGGATATATAATTTGAACAAATAATACATTTTATCATCTATTATAATAACTTGGGGTAATTTCAAATGAGATTTTCTAGGCTATTTGGAATAAAGATCTAATTAAAGGCGAAAGCTGAGGAACACCCAGAAGGCACTCTGGTGAAGACTTTTTCAGATTCTGGAAACATAATTACCTTTGCAATATCCAAATGTTTGTTGTCTCTAATTAAATACTCACAGTGGTCAGTGTATTCATTTACTAGGGCCACCATAACAAGATTCCACAAACTAGGTGCCTTAAATTACACAAGTGTATCGTCAACAAATGCTGGTGAGGATGTGGATAAGAAGGAAACCATGTACACCGTTGGTGGGAATGTAAATTAGTACAACCACTATGGAGAACAGTTTGGAGGTTCTTCAAAAAACTAAAAATAGAGGTTGGGCATGGTGGCTCATGCCTGTACTCCCAGCACTTTAGGGGACTGAGGTGGGCAGATCACTTAGGATCAGGAGTTTGAGACCAGCCTGGCCAACATGGTGAAACCCCATGGATTAGTCCATTTTTATGCTGCTGATAAAGACATACCTGAGACTGGGAAGAAAAGGAGGTGTAATTTGACTTACAATTCCACATGGCTGGGGAGGCCTCATAATCATGTCGGAGGGCAAAAGGCACTTCTTACATGATGGCAGCAAGAGACAGTGAGGAAGAAGCAAAAGTGGAAACCCCTTATAAACCCATCAGGTCTTGTGAGACTTATTCACTATCATGAGAATAGCACAGGAAAGACCAGCCCTCATGATTCAGTTACCTCCCCCTGGGTCCCTCCTACAACACATGGGAATTCTAGGAAATACAATTGAAGTTGAGATTTGAATGGGGACACAGCCAAACCATGTGACCCTCTCTCTACTAAAAATACAAAAATTAGCCAGGCATGGTGGTGTGTGCCTGTGGCCCCAGCTATTTGGGAGGCTGAGGCAGGAGAATCACTTGAATCCGGGAGACAGAGGTTGCAGTGAGCCAAGATTGCACCATTGCACTCCACCTTGGAAGACAGAGAGACTTTGTCTCAAAAAAAAAAAAAAACTAAAACTAGAGCTGCCATATGATCCAGCAATCCCACTGCTGGGCATGCGCCCCAAAGAAAGGAAATCAGTATATCAGAGATAGCTGCACTCCCATGTTTTGTTGCAGCATCATTCACAAAAACCAAGATTTGGAAGCAACCTGAGTCCATCAACAGACAAATGGATAAGAAAATATGGTACTATTCACAATGGAGTACTATCCAGCCATTAAAAAGAATGAGATTCTGTCATTTGCCACAACATGGATGGAACTGGAGGTCATTTTCCTAAGTGAAATAAGCCAGGCACGGAAAGACAAACATTGCATGCTCTCACTTATTTGTAGATCAAAACAATTGAACTCATGGGACTAGAGAATGGAAGGATGGTTACTAGAGGCTGGGAAGGGTGGTGGAGGGAATGGGGGTAGGTAGGGATGATTAACAGGTACAAAAGAAAATTGTTAGAAAGGAGGAAAAGACCTAGTATTTGGTAGCACAAGAGGACTACAGTCAGTAATAGTTTAATTGTACATTTTAAAATAACTAAAAGTGTATATTTGTACTGTTTGTAATACAAAGGATAAATGCTTGAGGGGATGGACATCCAATTTTCCATGATGTGATTATTATGCATTGCATGCCTGTACCAAAACATCTCATGTATCCCATAAATATATACATCTACTATGTACCTACAAAAAAATTTTTTTAAATGTAGAAAAAAAAAAGTGTATTGTCTCAGAGCTCTGGAGATTAGAAATCCAAGGTCAAGGTGTTAGCATGATTGGTTCCTTTTGAGGGCTCTGAGGAAAGGATCTGTTCTAAGCCTCATTTCTTTTTTTTTTTTTTTTTTTTTTTTGAGATGGTGTCTCACTCTGTCACCCAGGCTGGAGTGAAGTGGTACAATCTCAACTCACTGCAACCTTCACCTCCTGGGTCCAAGGATTCTCATGCCTCAGTCTCCCAAGTAGCTAGGACTACAGGCATGAGCCACCATGCCTGGCTGATTTTTATATTTTTTAGTAGAGATGAGCTAGTCTTGAACTTCTAACCTTAAGTGATCCACCCTCCTCAGCCTCCCAAAGTGCTGGGGTTACAGGCATGAGCCACTGCACCTGGCCAATTTTTGTTATATATAGATATAATCTTTTTTGAGAGACAGGGTCTCACTTTGTCATCCAGGCTGGAGTGCTGTGGTGCCATCAAAGCTCACTAGAGCCTCCAACTCCTGAGCTCATGCAATCCTCCTGCTTCAGGCTCCTTAGTAGCTGGGACTACAAGCACACACCACCACACCTGGCTAATTCTAAAAAATTTTTTTAGAAATGGAGGTTTCACTATGTTGCCCAGGCTGATCTCCAACTCCTGGACTCAAGCAATCCTCCTACCTTAGGCTCCCAAGTCTCTAGGATTACAGGCATGAGCCACTGTATTCAGCCTTAGACGTCACTTGTTGGCTTCTCAATGGCTGTCTACATGTTCACATGGCATTCTCCTTGTGTATGTATCTGTGCCCAAATTTTCCTTTTCATAAAGACACCAGTCATATTGCGTTAGTGCCAGTATAACCACATCTCAGCTAGTTACATCCGTACTGACCCTATTTCCTGATAAGATCATATTCTGGGATTCTGGGATGCCAAGTGTTGGGACATCAATATATGAACTGGTGGGGGTGGGGTACCTTATTTAACCCATAAAAGTCAACAATAAAACCCTTAAGAGATCTGGCTCTAGCTAGCTGAGTCCTGATGGAAAAAAAATAATATACATGTATATACATATGACTTGTTTTCAGAGAAAAAACAAAGAATCGTGAGCTGGGGACACTGTCTCCCACCCCACAGCCTGTCATGTGTAGAAAGGAGAACCATGAACCAAATCTTTTTAGTGCACAGATGAAACCAGTGCACCGAGCACTGGTGGAATGAACAAATCTGTAACAACACAAATATCTGAAAGGATTCTTGGTCAAGTTGAACTCATTGTCTAAACTGAGTACTTGTAATTTACCTAATCTTCACACAGAGACCAAAAAGATTTTGTGCTGCATATTTCTGACAAAGTATGCACTTGGCTGGTTATCTACAATGAGGAGGCCAGGGCAGGGAGGAGCAGCTCAGCTATGGAGATGAACAGCCTATTCCTGCTGGTGGTAAGGCCCCTGCTTCCGGGCACCATGAATGGTTTTGCTAGAACTCTGCCAACTTTCAACACCTCCTTTCTTCGACCTTTCTTATTTTAATGAAAGCCACACTCTATCTTGCACCGCAAAGAACAACTTTGTTTCCTCCCTTCCTGTGTGAATCTCTTGCTCTCTAGAAAGGTTACTCCTTTCCTAGGCAGACAATGTTAGCTATCAGCTGACGCCTGCTGCCCTTTCCTAAAGTAAATTATTATTGTTCACTTGGATATGATTTACCTCTACTATAGCTCTTTCTCTCTCTCTCTCTCCCATCCTTTTGATTCTTTTTATTTGCTTTAATCTCCTGTCCTTCTACTGTCTGCCACCCCCACCACCCAGCCTTCTTCCTGCACAAATAGGTGCACACACACACACACACACACACACACCCTTCTTACCTATAAAGGATTAACCTGTCAGCTCAGGAAAAGAGGGTGCATTCTTCCACTCTCACACTGCTAATAAAGACATACCCAAGACTGGGCAATTTATAAAGGAAAGAGGCTTAATTGACTCACAGTTTTGCATGGCTGAGGAAGCCTCAGGAAACTTACAATTGTGGCAGAAGGGGAAGCAAACACATCCTTCTTCACATGGTGGTAGGAGAGACAATGAGAGCCGAGCAAAAGGGGAAGCCCCTTACAAACCATCAGATCTCATGAGAACTCACTCACTATCATGAGAACAGTATGGGGGAAACCACCCCCATGGTTCAATTATCTCCACCTGATCCTACCCTTGACACATGGGGATTATTAAAATTCAAGATGAGATTTTGGGTGGGAACGCAGCCAAACCATATCACTCCACCACAACCCCTCCCAAATATCATGCCCTCACATTTCAAAAAACAATCATGTCTTTCCAACAGTCCCCCAAAGTCTTATTTCAGCATTAACTCAAAAGTCCACAATCCAAAGTTTCATCTGAGACAAGGCAAGTCCCTTCTGCCCATGAGCTTATAAAATCAAAATCAAGTTAGTTACTTCCTAGATATAATGGGGGTAGAGGCATTGGGAAAATACACCCATTTCAAATGGGAGAAATTGGCCAAAGCAAAGAGACTACAGGCAAAATCCAAAAGGATAATCATTAAACCTTAAAGTTCCAAAATGGTCTCCTTTGGCTCCATGTCTCACATCCAGGTCACACTGATACAAGAGGTGGGCTCCCACAGCCTTGGGCAGCTCCACCCCTGTGGCTTTGCAGCATACAGCTCCCTTTCCAGCTGCTTTAATGGACTAGCATTGAGTGTCTGCAGCTTTTCCATGTGCATGGTACAAGCTGTTGATGGATCTACCATTCTGGGGTCTGGAGGACGGTGGCCCTCTTCTCACAGCTCCAATAGGCAGTGACCCAGTGGGGACTCTGTGTGGGGGCTTCAACCCCACATTTCCCTTCCACACTATCCCAGCAGAGGTTCTCTATGAGGGCTCTGCCCCTGCAGAAAACTTCTGCCTGACCATCCAGGCATCTCCATACATCTTCTGAAATCTAGGTGGATGTTGCCAAACCTCAATTATTGACTTCTGCACACCCACAGGTCCAATACCACATGTAAGCCCTCAAGCCTTGGGGCTTGCACCCTCTCAAGCGATGGCCTGAGCTCTACATTGGCCCATTTTAGCCATGGCTGGGATGCAAGGCACCAAGTCCCAAGACTGCACAAAGCAGCAAGGCCTTGGGCCCAGCCCATGAAACCATTTTTTACTCCTAGGCCTCCAAGCCTGTGGTGGGAGGGGCTGCCATGAAGATCTCTGACATGCCCTGGAGACAATTTCTCATTGTCTTGGGGATTCACATTTAGATCCTTGTTACTTATGCAAATTCCTGCAGCCAGGTTGAATTTCTCCTCAGAAAATGGGTTTTTCTTTTTTATTGCATTATCAGGCTACAAATTTTCCAGACTTTCATGCTCTGCTTCCCTTTTTGATATAAGTTCCAATTCCAAACCATATCTTTGTGAATACATAAAACTGAATGCTTTTAACAGCACCCAAGTCATATCTTGAATGCATTGCTGCTTAGAAATTTCTTCCACCAGATACCCTAAATCATCTCAAGTTCAAAATTCCACAGATCTCTAGAGCAGGGGCAAAACACCACCAGTCTCTTTGCTAAAACTTAGCAAGAGTTGCCTTTATTCCAATTCCCAACAAGTTCCTCATCTCCATCTGAGACCACCTCAGCCTGGACTTTGTTGTCCATGTCACTATCAACATTTTGATCAAAGCCATTCAGCAAGTCTCTAGGGAGTTCCAAACTTTCCCTCATTTTCCTGTATTCTTCTGAGCCCTCCAAACTGTTCCATCTTCTGCCTGTTACCCAGTTCCAAACTCCCTTCTACATTTGTGGGTGTCTTTACAGCAGCACGCCACTTCTGGTACCAATTTACTGTATCAGTCTGTTCTCACACTGCCACAAAGACATACCCAAGACTGGGTAATTTATAAAGGAAAGAGGTTTAATTGACTCCCAATTCAGCATGGCTCAGAGGCCTCAGGAAATGTACAATCATTGTGGAAGGGGAAGCAAACACATCCTTCACATGATGAAAGCAAGGAGAAGTGCAGAGTGAAGGGGGAGAAAAGCCCCTTATAAAACCATCAGAACTTGTGAGAACTCACTCACTATCACGAGAACAGCATGGAGGTAACTGCCCCCATGATTCAATTACCTCCCACCAGGTCCCTCCCACAACACATGAGGATTATGGGAAATACAATTCAAGATGAGATTTGGGTGGGGACACAGCCAAACTATATCAGAGGGGGATGCTGCATATGGCTTTTGTGTTTCCATTAAAAGTGATAAATGGCACTTTGGAAGGCCAAGGCAGGCGGATCATGAGGTCAGGAGATTGAGACCATCCTGGCTAATACGGTGAAACCCCATCTCTACTAAAAATACAAAATATTAGCTGGGTGTGGTGGCGGGCACCTGTAGTTCCAGCTACTCGTGAGGCTGAGGCAGGAGAATGGCATGAACCCAGGAGGCAGAGCATGCAGTGAGCCAAGATCGTGCCACTGCACTCCAGCCTGGGCAACAGAACGAGACCCCCATCTCAAAAAAAAAAAAAAAAGTGATAAATGGGTCAGGCATGGTGGCTCCCACCTGTAATCCCAGCACTTTGGGAGGCAAAGGTGGGAGGATCACTTGAGGCCAGGAGTTCAAGACTAGCCTGGGCAAGATAGCAAGATCTCATCTCTACAAAAAGTGAAAAAAAGTAGCCAGGCATGGTGGTGCACAGCTGTTGCCCCTGCTACTCGGGAGGTTGAGGCAGGAGGATCGCTTAAGCCTAGGAGTTTGGGGATGGGGTGAGCTATGATTACATTATTGCACTCCAGCCTAGGTGACAGAGCAAGATCCCATTGCAAAAAAGAAAAAAAGTAAGTGATAAACTAATGGTAATAGACACTATTGAACATTTCAAGCCCTACCTCAAAGCAGAAATCAAGTAAAGATACCTTCTCCCATCAAACCTAGCCCCACAATACTGCCATAACCACAGCCACAGGCAGAATCTTAGACTGGGTATGCCTGGAAGGCTTAAACTAGAGAACAACCACAGGTCCTATTCAAGTTCCTTGCAGCAAAGCTAAGCTGCTGGCCCAGTGGTATTCTCTGGTATTCCCTGGGCTAGTACATTAAGAAAGCACCTTGAACATAAACTTGGACTATGAGGGGTTGTATAGACAGCAAGATCTAGCAGATGCCTCCTGCACCCAGGGGTGACTGGCTGGCTCGAAGCCTGATTAAATATGATACAGGTGGCTCGGGTGGGCAGTGAGGCTATGATGGACCCCCCTGCACTCCTATAGTGCAGGCCCTCATCTGACTCCACATCCACATAAACCTTGTAAAGCAAAAATAA
Source organism: Hylobates moloch (assembly GCF_009828535.3). Taxonomy (NCBI): domain Eukaryota; kingdom Metazoa; phylum Chordata; class Mammalia; order Primates; family Hylobatidae; genus Hylobates; species Hylobates moloch. The sequence goes on along the minus strand of NW_026652297.1, from coordinate 38,435,246 downwards.
AGCCCCAGGCACCCAGGTGAGACAGAACAGACTCTGTAATAATGTGATACCAAATTATAAAGATCTAAGGCCATGCCAGGCGAAGATTAAGTCATGCATCCCCTACACTTAAAGAGTAAACTATGTTTTAACTGCCACAAGGTTTTCTTCTTTAGCAGACAAACAAGCACTGGCCTCCAGATACACAGTATTAAAGCAATTGCAGCTCACTGACCAACTGACCCGTTCCACCAGCCATAACCACAGCTTTGATTTGACGAAAGACTGAGTTCATTTTCTTCTGACAAAAGACCACCGACCATGAACTGGTTCTGGCCAATTTACACAGGCTGAGCACTGAGTGTTTCATGTCCCTGCTTCATTTTCTACCAATAATACATAGAGCCTAACTTTACTGCATTTAAATGTTGTCTCTATCTGCCATGCATAGTGGTTCATGCCTGTAATCCCAGCATTTTGGGAGGCCAAGGAGGGAGGGTCACTTGAACCCTGGAGTTTGAGACCAGCGTGGGCAATATAGCAAGACCCCATCTCTATTTAAAAAAAGAAAAGAAATAAAGAAATAAATGTTGTCACCACCACAAAGTGAACACGGTGGTATACAATATACATCTTTATTCACTACACATGCATTAGGACCCCCTTCATGAATATTCATAGCTCCTCCTATAACCCGTTGAATATGTATACTTGGCCAACCCCTTCAGCATAATATTCCTGTTTCATCCTTCCTCCCTCAAAGTGCTTGCTTTTGGTCTTTTACACAGGCTGCACTTCCCAGCCTACAGCATGACCAGCCTTCAAGCTATAACCCTTTATAAGAAATAAAGTCTCTTCTCAAAATGTATGAATTTCCCGCATGATTCTTCAGTTAACAATCCTGAGTCAAGACATCAAGGGTTCCTTTCCAGGGCTGTCCTCTGACAAATTCTAGAAGAAAGTAAATATTCTCTTTGGTATTTCCCCCATAACCGTTGCTCAAAATCATCTTAGGGACCCAGAAAATGCTTACTCCAATCAGACAAAACTAACATCCAGCTGGGCCTGTTCATTTCAGTGTCCTACAGAATCACAAGCATAAGCTGTCCCAAACTAAACTGACTCCCATCCTCCCAACATGATCACACCAGCTCCCACCCACCCAGTGTGCAAGCACCGGGCTGTTTCCTCCCACCTCATACTCCACGGATCCCTCCCAGTTTTTTCTACTGTGTTCCTCCTCCACCCCACTACCTTTCTCAGGCCTTCCTTGTTGCTCACTTAGATAGGAGAAGCCCCTAAGATAGGATTAGGGGGTGCCGGGGCAGGTGCTTGACCCAGGAAAACCTGTGTTCAAATCCAAGTCCTTCCACTAACTTACCAAGTAGTTTTGAAAAAGGTAATGAACTTGTTAGTTTCCTCGCATTTATAATACCTCTTTTGAAAGATTCTGGTAGGATTTAATGATGCAATCCATGTAGAGATGTTTGTCAATTTCTTTGAATCTTTTTTTTAAGAGACAGGGTCCCACTGTGTTTCCCAGGCTGGTCTCAAACTACTTGGCTCAAGTGACCCTCTTGCCTCAGCCTCCTGAATAGCTGGGACTATGGGCATGCATCACTGCACCTGGCAATCCCCTTTTCTTCATTCAGTTCCAGTGCCCTTTACATTGTATTCTGTATGAACAGCGCCCCTCTGGAGTCCAGCAACTCTGTGGCCCTGACGCATAAATGTGCTGTAATCCTAGCACATTGGGAAGCTGAGGCCAATGGATCACTTGAGGTCAGGAGTTTGAGACCAGCCTGGCCAACACAGTGAAACATCATATCTACTAAAAACACATAAAATAGCCAGGCATGGTGGCATAAGCCTGTAATCCCAGCTACTCTGGAGGCTGAGGCAGGAGAATTGCTTGAACCCAGGAGGCAGAGGTTACAGTGAGCCGAGATTGTGCCACTGCACTCCTGCCTGGGCAAAAGAATATAGAATCACAGAATCTTTCTGAAGATTTATTAAATTTATTGAAATCATTTTATCATTTTACCTACTCTATGATAGTAAGGTGATTTTATGTAGATTTTGGGTTTTTTTTTTTTGAGATGGAGTCTTGCTCTGTCGCCCGGCTGGAGTGCAGTGGTGCAATCTCAGCTCACTACAACCTCTGCCTCCTGGGTTCAAGCAATTCTTCTGCCTCAGCCTCCTGAGTAGCTGGGACTACAGGCATGCACTACTACACCCAGCTAATTTTTTATATTTTAGTAGAGATGGGGCTTTGCCATGTTGGCCAGGCTGGTCTTAAATTCCTGGCCTCAAGTGATCCACCCACCTCTGCCTCCCAAAGTGCTGAGATTACAGGTGTGAGCCACTGAACCCAGCCAAGAATATTATTTAGGATTATTTATCTTGAAAAATTATATTATAAAGTTTAATATATTCTTAATGACATATGTTCATTTATTCCAGGGGTCCCCAGTCCTCTGGCCACAGACCAGTACGAGTCCATGGCCAGTTAGGAACGGGGCTGCACAGCAGGAGGTGAGTGGAGGGCAAGTGGGCATTACCACCTGAGCTCTGCCTTCTGTCAGACCAGTGGCAGCATTAGGTTCTCATAGGAGCATGAACCCTATTGTGAACTGCACATGTGAGGGATCTAGATTGTATGCTCCTTATGAGAATCTAATGCCTGATGATCTGAGGTGGATCAGTTTCATCCCTCCCTACCCCACCCTCCCATCCATGGAAAAATTGTCTCCCATGAAACCCGTCCCTGGTGCCAAAAAGGTTGGGGGCCACTGTTTATTCAACAAATATGGTTTGAGGCCTTTTATGTAGGAAATACTGCACCCTTAGCTTATCCTCATTTAATTTCTGACATGTTGTTTAATTTATCTTAAGTCACTTATATGTAAAAAATATTTTTGTTGACAAACATAAATTCCAAACTGGCATCGTATCCCATATGGTTTGAAGGCTAAATTCATATCAAATTATCTATTCAAGTTAAACCTATGTTATGCCATCAACTCTAGAAAAAAACCACCTTTACTCCCTAAACTTTGAATTCATGCATTTTACATTAAATTGTAAAGGGCTGGGTGCGGTGGCTCACGCCTGTAATTCCAGCACTTTGGAAGGCTGAGGCGGGTGGACCACGAGGTCAGGAAATCGAGACCATCCTGGCTAACACGGTGAAACCCCGTCTCTACTAAAAATACAAAAAATTAGCTGGCGTGGTGGCAGGTGCCTGTAGTCCCAGCTACTTGGGAGGCTGAGGCAGGAGAATGGCATGAACCCGGGAGGTGGAGCTTGCAGTGAGCCAAGATCATGCCACTGCACTCCAGCCTGGGTGACAGGGGGAGATTCCATCTCAAAAAAAAACTGTAAAATGATTTTAGTATTCGTATGTTTTATTCCTTTTTTTTTTTTTTTTTTTTTTTGGGATTTTTTTTTTTTTTTTCCCCGGGGGGGGGGGAGGACGACATTCGCGGCCCCCAAAAACCCCCCCCCCTGGGTTCAAGCAATTCTCCTGCCTCAGTATCCAGAGTAGCTGGGATTACAGGCTCATGCCACCATGCCCGGCTATTTTATGTGTTTTTAGTAGATATGAGGTTTCACCACGTGGGCCAGGCTGGTCTCAAACTCCTGACCTCAAGTGATCCACCGGCCTCAGCTTCCCAATGTGCTGGGATTACAGGTGTCAGCCACTGCACCTAGCCTCCAATACTGAGTGTGTTTTCAATAAGTGCTTTATGATTCTGCCACTTGGCCGATGGGTTACCATTCAGCTGAACATCATTAGCTACCATGGTGATCTTTATAACCTTTTGATTTTTACTCTCAATTATCATTTAATATATTCTGATAATGTAACATTGGTTGAAAAAAGGAAATATAAGAAACAGAAACTAAAACAGTAAGTTTGGAGAGTAAGGTGAAAATATTTCTGCAAGTTCCTTTCAAATAGATCTTTCTCATAGGTTTGAGTTACCTTCTGCTTATGCAATGCTTTAGGAACTCATTGAATATCTCTGCCTAAAATATAGGTTAAACAAAAATATAGTGGTTGCATCTTCATTAAATCAGAGCGAATGCTATCCATATCAAAAATGTTTTACTTGCAGTAAAGTGCTTGCAAATATCAGCTTTAAACTCATCTTGTCAGTTATAAATACAACATACAGGCTGGGTGTGGTGGCTCGTGCCTGCAATCCCAACACTTTGGGAGGCCGAGGTGTGTGGATCACCTGAGGTAGGAGTTTGAGACCAGCCTGACTAACATGGTAAAACCCCCATATCTATTAAAAATACAAAAATCAGCCAAATGTGGTGGCACACACCTTCCCAGCTACTCAGGAAGCTGAGGCAGGAGAATCACTTGAACCCAGGAGGTGGAGGTTGCAATGAACTGAGATTGTGCCACTGCACTCCAGCCTGGGCAACAGAGCAAGACTCCATCTCAAAAAAAAAAAAAAAAGGAAAGAAAACACACAAATACTAAAACAAACTATTTTATAATTTAATGTATAATTCATGAATTCAAAAGTTTACAGAGTAAAGGCAGTTTTTTTCTAGATTTGATGGCATAACATAGGTTTAACTTGAATAGATATTTTTATATGAATTTAGTCTTCAAACCATATGGGATACGATGCCAGTTTGGAATTTATGTTTGTCAACAAAAATATCTTTTACACGTAAGTGACTTCAGATAAATTTAAAAACATGTCAAGAATTAAATGAGGATAAGCTATGGGAGCAGCATTTGCTACATATAAAGCCCTCAAACCATATTTGTTGAATAAACAGTGGCCCCCAACCTTTTTGGCACCAGGGACGGGTTTCATGGGAGACAATTTTTCCATGGATGGGAGGGTGGGGTAGGGAGGGATGAAACTGATCCACCTCAGATCATCAGGCATTAGATTCTCAAAAGGAGCATACAACCTAGATCCCTCACATGTGCAGTTCACAATAGGGTTCGTGCTCCTATGAGAATCTAATGCTGCCACTGGTCTGACAGAAGGCAGAGTTCAGGTGGGAATGCTCACTTGCCCTCCACTCACCTCCTGCTGTGCATCCCAGTTCCTAATAGGCCATGGACTGGTACTGGTCTGTGGCCAGGTGGTTGGGGACCCCTGGAATAAATGAACATATATTGTTAAGATTATATTAAACTTTATAATACAATTTTTTTTTTTTTTTGAGACAGAGTTTTGCTCTTGTTGCCCAGGCTGGGTGCAATGGTGTGATCTTGGCTTACTGCAACTTCCATCTCCCAGATTCAAGCAATTCTCCTGCCTCAGCCCCCAAGTAGCTGGGATTACAGGCGCACACCACCACTCTAGGCTAATTTTTGTATTTGGTAGAGACAGGGTTTCACCATGTTGGCTCAAACTCCTGATCTCAGGTGATACACCCGCCTCGGCCTTTCAAAATGCTGGGATTACAGGTGTAAGCCACCATGCCTGGCTTATAACACAATTTTTCAAGATAAATAAATCTAAAATAGTATTATTGGCCGGGCACAGTGGCTCACACCTGTAATCCCAGCACTTTGGGAGGTGGAGGCAGGTGGATCACGTGAGGCCAGGAGTTCAAGACCAGCCTGGCTAACATGGTGAAACCCCATCTCTACTAAAAACACACAAAAAATTAGCTGGGTGTGGTGGCGCACACCTGTAGTCCCAGCTACTCAGGAGGCTGAGGCAGAAGAATCACTTGAACCCAGGAGGCAGAGGTTGCAGTGAGCCAAGATTGTGCTACTGCACTCCAGCCTGGGCTACAGAGCAAGACTCCATCTCAAAAAAAAAAAAAAAAATTCTTTCTACATAAAATCACCTATTATCATAGAGTAAGTAAAATGATAAAACAATTTTAATAAATATTCAGAAAGATTCTGTGGTTTTTTTTTTTTTTTTTGAGACAGGGTCTCACTCTCATTACCCAGGCTGGAGTACAGTGGCGCAATCTCGGCTCACTTCAACCTCCACCTCCTGGGCTCAAGCAATTCTCCTGCCTCAGCCTCCCGAGTAGCTGTGACTATAGGCGAGCACCACCATGCCCGGCTAATTTTTGTATTTTTAGTGGAGACAAGGTTTCACTATATTGGACAGGCTGGTCTAGAACTCCTAACCTCAGGTGATCTGCCTGCTTCAGCCTCCCAAAGAGCTGGAATTACAGGCATGAGCCACCATGCCCGATCAGATTCTGTGATTCTATATTATTTTTTAAGAGTCAGGACCACAGGGTTGCTGGACTCCAGAGAGGCACTGTTCATACAGAATATAATGTAAAGGGCACTGGAACTGAATGAAGTCAAGGAAATTTCCATATGCAGTGGTGCACGCCCGTAGTCCCAGCTATTCAGGAGTCTGAGGCAGGAGGGCCACTCCAGCCAAGTAGTTTGAGACCAACCTGGGAAACACAGTGAGATCCTGTCTCTAAAAATAAAAAAAATATAAAAACTAAACAAATCAAAGGGTCTCACTCTGTCTGGGGTGCAGCGGTGTAGTCATAGCTCAGTGCGTCCTCAAATTCCTGAGCTCAAGCAATCCTCCCTCCTCAGCCTCCCAAGTAACTGAGATTATAGGCACACACACCACCACTCCTGGACAGTTTTTGTTTTGTTTTTGTGGAGATGGGGCCTTGCTATGCTGCCCAGAGTAATCTCCAACTCCTGGGCTTGGGCGATTCTCCTGCCTCGGCCTCCCAAAGCACAGGGATTACAGTTGTAAGCCACCACACTCCACCATGAATATCTTTAGAAGGACCATTTTGAGCCTACCAAAAGGGCCCTCACATACATAGGCTTCTCGCCATAACTAGGAGAGAGGGTTGCCGGAAGCTTCCCCTACAGACAGCACCTGCCAGGTCAGAAACTGTGGAGGAATTAGAGAAGGAGCTCTACCAATGAGGGCTCTGAAGCCAAGCAGAGCATTTTTTTTTTTTTTTTTTAATGAGACAGAGTCTCACTCTGTCGCCTAGGCTGGAGTGCAGTGGCACAATCTCTCAGCTCACTGCAACCTTCGCCTCCTGGATTCAAGCAATTCTCCTGCCTCAGCCTTCCGAGTAGCTGGGACTACAGGCACGCGCCACCACACCTGGCTAATTTTTTTTTTGTATTTCTAGTAGAGAAGGGGTTTAGCCATGTTGGCCAGGCTGATCTCGAACTCCTAACCTCAAGTAATCTACCCACCTTTGGCTCCCAAAATGCTGGGATTACAGGCGTGAGCGACCGCACCTGGCCCCAAGCAGAACTCTTCCAAACCATCAACCATGGAGAGCTCACTAGGATCACCTGTGCTAGAGGAAACGCTGAATTCATTTTCTATACATTATGCAGAAGATGACATCACTCTTGCCATATAAAGAAGTGCTTCACCTATCAAGAACCAATTTGTGAAAACATTTTCGGTCTGTCCTTTAGTTAAATTTATAAACATATTTATATCCTGGAATTGTGACTGATTCGATTGCAGCTTTGTGATGATTTGGGCATGTTGACTCCCGTTCTCAGCATGGTCTGTAGCACACCTTCTCCCAGTTGTCCAATCAAACCCTAGTTGAGATGTGGCTTTAAGGGGATTTGGCAGATGTAAACAAAGCCCAAAATCCTTGAGTTAATCATGAGGGATAAGGTGTGGGTTAGGCTGACTCAAGCAAGTAGAAACTGTTTAAATAGCCCATGGGAACTCCCTGGGGTTTAGAGATGCAGAGAGCAAAGGAGAGAGGATCCTCAAAATGACTTATCCATGCCCAACCCTCCAGGCTCAGCTCAATTCAAACATTCTACACATGGAAAATGAAAAAGAAAAAAAAAAGCCAGAAAATGCCCTGTGATAATTAGTAGCCCATTGAGGCAACACTGGATGAGTTGAATCAGAAGACGAAGGAAGCTGAGAGAGAACTTCACGAAGAAAAGAGGCCAGGGGAGTGTCTCTGGCCCACCTTCAGGATTCCTCATTGGAAATCCTGCTACATCTTAGAGATGTTTCATTAGCAGAAAGCCATCAGCAGAGAACTGTGTGCATATTAGCTGAAAGAAGATTATGCAGATCCAAACCTGATTGCCAAGTGGAAAAGAGACAGTTACAAGGCTTTGTGCTGCCTGCGGTGTGTTCAGACTCAGGATACCAACTTTGGAACCAACTGCATCTGCCGGGTTGTCTAGGGCACCCTTGACATAAGTGACTTCATCTTAGAAAAAGACTTTATTTTACATTTCAAAAGGCATTATGCCAATAGGACCAGATGTTTGCCTAATCAATGGAGACAACACCCAACTAGATAAGGGCACATGACCCTTTACTATCAGCCCTCATCAGAGGACTCAAGGGTGATAAGATGAGCTGGACTTCACCAGCCAGCCCTAGCCATCTTGACAGACCCCGTCTTGCTGGTGCTTGTGATCGACACCTGGCATCTGCCACCCAAGGCTCTGCTCAAATCAAAAACTCTTCCTGCAAGACATTGACAACTGTCCGGATCAGCCCAGGACATCCTCCTTGTCCACGTCGCTCTCCCTGGACTGATTCATTAACCCTTATTCCTATCCCCTTTTCTCTTGATGTTAAATCTTGTTTGATGTGGAATGTTTAATCTGTAACATTTACATATTGATTAAGTATACTACTATGAGTGGTTTGCAATATTGACTGACTTGTGGAGTGGCTTGAACCTGTGTGCCTATAGCTCTAACTAATGAGTGAGCAGGTGGTGTTTAGGAGAATTGCCTGTGTAGCTTGTGGCTTTCATGATTGAAACGGCATCAGTAAAAGTCTAACCTTGTGGAAAGACTCAAACGTACGTGGACTTGGTTCTGCCTGTCCTTGCACTGCTCATGATCCAAGTCCCCCAAAGCCCGTGGGAAGCCGGAAGCATGGTGGAGAGGGTGCCCTGTGGCCACAAAAGCTGTTCCTGCAGTGGCCACTCTGGCCCCACTCCCACTTCACCCTGGACTTTGAATTTCCATGATGTCTGGGTCTCCCCAAGCCTCTGGGTCCCTAAAAGTGATCTATGTTGAGGACATCCAGAACTGAGTATGTCATAGTCACCTCCCAAAACACCCCCAGCCCTTCCCAGTAGCAAGGCTGGAACTCTGCTGCCTCTGAACCAGATCTGGAACTTTGATCCCAATTACATTTGAGAGACAAGGGAATATCACAGTTCTGTATCCTCAGAAAACCTTTGCCTCCCCAGACCCAAGGTCATGAAAGTAAAATTTGAAAGTAAACAAGAATTAAAAAAAAAAAAAAACAGATAAATAGTCTCCAGAGAGAAGATATTGACTCTTGCTCCGTTAGGGTCCTTCAAGACCCAGTTAAACGGTGGAGAAACGCAACCTTGTGCTTTCACGTTCTTTCCACCAGGTGGCGTGTGCTGAGCCTTTGGGAAAAAAAAATCTGAAAAAAAGATTTTGCTTCAGTGGCTTGCATTTCCTTCCCAGCACAAATAGAAACTTTGCTTTCTAGGAATGTGAGGCTTATCCCACGAGAAAGAAAATCAAATTCAGGTCCAAAATTATGGAAAATTTTCTTTTTTTCTGTTTTTTCCTCAGGCTTCTGCCTTTTTGCTCTCAGGAATTACCACTGCTGAACTGGAAGTAGAGATTGTCCCTGGCCCTTCCTCATCAGTAAGTGGTTGTTAAGCATCTCAGTGATGTCACCTGTTTTCTTTATGTACTAAGTGTGGAAGTATTTGTGGTATGGGGGGAATAGTGTTCGTTTTTAATAGGTAAAAGGTTACTGTTGTTTTATGGTTTTTTGTCTTTAAGGTAGGGTCTCTGTCCCCCAGGCAGGAGTCCAGTGGGGCAACCATAGCTCACTGTAACCTCGAGCTCCTGGGCTCAAGCAATCCTCCCTCCTCAGCCTCCCAAGTAGCTGAGACTACAGGCACACACCACAACACCAGGCTAATTTTTTTAATTTTTTGTAGAAACAGGAGTCTTGCTATGTTTCCCAGGCTGGTCTTGAACTCCTGGGCCAAGCAATCCTCCCATCTTAGCCTCCCAAAGCACTGAGATTACAGGCATGAGCCACCATGCCCAGCCCAAAAGGTTACTCTTTTTCATGAGCCGGAAATATTATTCAGGCTCGAAACAGAAGGGCTTCCCTGGAATGTTATTTTTACCTTGCCATGTAAAAATAACATTAAAACTGCCTTACATTATAAGATGTGTAACAATTTACAAAACAAGGTGTAGTAGAAAGGATATTGGAGTCACAAGTCCTGGATTTTTATCTTGGCTCCAACTCTTAGATTTGTAAGATTTCGGTCAAGTTACAATGTGTAATATCCTCTGTTTCAATATCCCTAAAGTGGTGATGCTAATAGTTATTTGGAAAACCAAGTGAGAAAATGTGTGTGAGATCCCAAGCCCTGAGATGCTCAACATTACTAGTCATTAGGAAAATGCAAATCAAAACCACAATGAGATACCACTAAAGACCCATTAGGAGGGTTACTAACAAAAAAAAAAAAAAAAAAGGAAAAAAAATGTTGGAAAATAAATGTTGGCAAGGAAGTAGGAAAAAATGAAGCCCTTGTGCATTGCTGGTGAGAGTGTAAAATCATGCAGCTGCTATGAGAAAGTTTGGTGGTTCCTCAAAAAGCTAAACATAGACTATGTTCTAGCACTTCTGCTCCTAAGTATATACCTAAAGGAATTGAAAGAAGAGGTCCAAGCAGATAATTTGTACAACCAAGTCCACAGCAGCATTATTCACAATAGCCAAGATAGAAACAACCTAAGTATTCATCAACAGATGAATGGATAAAATGTGACATATCCATACAATGGAATACTATTCATCCATGAAAAGGAGTAAAGTTCTGATACATGCTCAACACGGAAACCTTGAGAACACTATGCTAAGTAAAATAAGCCAGATACAAAAGGACAAATATAGTATGATTCCACTTCTGTGAGCTACTTAGAATAGGCAAATTCACAGAGACAGTAAGCAGATTAGAGGTTACCAGAGGCTGGGGGGATGGGGTGAGAATGGGAAGTCATTATTTAATGCTTACAAAGTTTCTGTTCAGTATAATAAATTTTTGCAAATAGATAATGATGGTGGTTGCATAGCATAATGAATGTAATTAATTTCACTGAATTGTATACTTTAAAATGGTAAAAATAGGCCAGGCATGATGGTGCATGCCTGTAATCTCAGCATTTTGGCAGGCCAAGGCAGGCAGATCACTTGAGGTCAGGAGTTCGAGACCAGCCTGGCCAACATGGCAAAACCTTGTCTCTACTAAAATACAAAAATTACTGGGTGTGGTGGTGCACACCTGTAATCTCAGCTACTCCAGAAGCTGAGGCACAAGAATCGTTTGAACCCAGGAGGTAGAGGCTGCTGCACTCCAGCCTGGGTGACAGAGCAAGACCCTGTCTCAAAAAATAAATAAATAAAATGGTAAAAACGGTAAATACTGCGTATATTTTATCACAATAAAAAATACAAAAAAAGTGATTGGGTGGATTTAGACCAATATTGCATTCAAAATCAACTACAGATTTGGGAATGGTATTTTTCTAACTGACTATATTTGGTGATTAAACTTCATTTTCCAAGAAATTAAGGTTTCAAGGCCCGGCACATTTGCATTCAACTCGTGTGCTGAGGTTTCTTCTGGCCCATGTTATCCTTCGAAGCACAGAAGCATCATCAACAAAATCCTGCTGTCCCTGCACGACATTCTCTTGGAGCCACTTCTAGGTGCAGATTACTGCTTAGTCTTAGAAAGGATAGGCACAGAAAGAGGGAAGTCATTTGTGTGTGTTCTTGGTCCCTCCTTTAAGCCCAGATTCTACTCTCTGCATTCTTCTTGATGCCTTGATCAGAATTAATTTCTCTACATCTGATATTTCAAGGCTTTTTATGGCATTTCTACAATCTACCCTATGTAGGCTTACATATGCATGCAGCTCATTTAGCATGAGGATCTAAAGGCAGGAACTTTTCTCTTTCCCTTTCCCTTCCTCCTTTCATCACTCCACTCTCACTCCCACCCATCTGCCACAGCCTTAGAAAATGTTTGCCATGACTACTGCATGTCCAAGCTCTATCAAATCTGACAGCAGAGTGATTTTGCCAATTATTTTTTCTCACAAATAATTGCCTTTTATCTATTTTATTTACTGCAAACTCAGTTGTTATCAACTCCTACCCACCCCCAAGACATCCACTCGTCACCACTACAAAACCTCAAGTATAAGAACACGCTGACAAATCCTAAAAAGGGTAAGATGTAAATGGCACCAAAGACTCTGAAAACAGCCTGGAACCAGGCTTTAAGGCAACATAGCAACTGGCTTTGTTCACCATATTAAAAAGGCTTAACAGGCCGGGTGCAGTGACTCATGCCTGTAATCCCAACAGTTTGGGAGGCCAAGGCGGGTGGATCACTTGAGGCCAGGAGTTCGAGACCAGCCTGGCCAACATGGTGAAGCCCCATCTCTACTAAAAATACAAAAATTAGCCAGGCACGGTGGCAGGAGCCTGTAGTCTCAGCTACTTGGGAGGCTGAGGCAGGAGAATCACTCAAACCCAGGAGGCAGAGGTGGCAGTGAGCCGAGATCCGGCCACTGCACTGCAGCCTGGGCAATAGACTCTGCCTCAAAAAAAAGAAAAAAGAAAAAAAGAAAGGATTAATAACATGTAATCCTTGCCCCTCAAGGAGCTAAATATCTCTGTACAAGAATTCTTCACTAAAAACTGCTCCCTATTGCAGAATATCTTTCTTCATTGCACAAGATTAAGTCAGGAAGGAACCATTATTTATACACATTCCACATATCTCATTTAATTTTTACACCAACCCAGTGAGGTCCTTCTCAGTCTGGCTTCTGTTGACCTCTTAGCCTCTCTCATCATCTAACCTAGCACTCCATTTTCCAACCATACAAAGCTACTTCCAGTCCCTGAATGTACCAGCTAACTGTCCTCTCCTATCTTCTTTTTTTTGAGACGGAGTCTCACACTGTTGCCCGGGCTGGAGTGCAGTGGCATGATCTCAGCTCATTGCAACCTCTGCTTCCCCGGTTCAAGCCATTCTCCTGCCTCAGCCTCCCGAGTAGCTGGGACTACAGGCGCCTGCCACCATGCCCAGCTAATTTTTTGTATTTACTATTTAGTAGAGACGGGGTTTCACCATGTTGGCCAGCCTGGTCTCCAACTCCTGACCTCAGGTGATCCGCCCACCTCGGCCTCCCAAAGCGGGGATTACAGGCATGAGCCACTGCGCCCGGCCCTCCAAACTTCTATAAATGGTGTTTTTTTCTGCAAGGACCCCTGCCTACTCCCAACATTCTTCTAGCTACCATCTACTCATCTTTCAGATATTATCTCAGAAGTCCTTCCCTCTGGAAAACTTTCCATGCCAGCTTCATGCTGCCAAGACTGAATTAACTTTCCATGCCAGCTTCATGCTGCCAAGACTGAATTAACTACCTGCCCTTCAAGATACCCTGGGACCAACGATCCCTCTGGGGGTACTACCCAGACTCTTAAAATGAAAGGGTGTTTTAACTTGTCTGTTTTCTCTACTGGGCTGAGTAGTCCATAAGGGAAGGGACCATTTGTGTACCCAGAACTTCACTAATTATCTGACACATGATCAACATTCAACAAATATCTGTACAACGGCCATGATCAGTATTATTTTCCTGTATTTTAGACATGAAGAAGCTGGAACTAAGGAAGTTTAAGAATGTGACCACAGCCGGCATGGTAGCTCACGCCTGTAATCCCAGCACTTTGGGAGGCCAAGGCGGGCAGACTGCCTTAGCTCAGGAGTTCAAGATCAGCCTGGGCAACATGATGAAACCCTGTCTCTACTAAGAATACCAAAAAATAGCCGGGTGTGGTGGGGCACACCTGTACTCCCAGCTACTTGGGAGGTTGAGGCATGAGAATCTCTTGAACCCAGGAGTTAGAGGTTACAATGAGCCAACATTACACCACTGCACTCCAGCCTGGGTAACAAAGCGAGAGTCTGTCTCCAAAACAAAACAAAACAAAACAAAGTGTCCAGAGACACAGAGCTTACAAGCAGAACACCTAGATTTGAGCCCAGTTCCTTCCGGCTCAAGAGTTCACAATATAAGTGAATCCCTTTACCAAAGTGTGTGAGAATTTCATCAAGGACTATTCAAAATGTCCCACTGGAGTCATCAGTTCTTCCTTTATTTTACCATAATATTCCACCAGAGCTCACTCGCACTATCCAGTGAAAACCCTTACAGATCAAGCTGGGCGAGGTGACTCATGCCGGTAATCCCAGCACGTTGGGAGGCTGAGGTGGGCGGATCACCTGAGGTCAGGAGTTGAAGACCAGCCTGGCCAACATGATGAAACCCCATCTCTACTAAAAATACAAAAAATGAGCCAGGCGCAGTGGCAGGCACCTGTAATCCCAGGTACTCCAGAGGCTGAAGCAGGAGAATCGCTTGAACCTGGGAGGAGGAGTTTGTAATGAGCCAAGATCATGCCACTGAACTCCAGCCTGGGCGACAGAGTAAGACTGTCTCAAAAACCAAACCAAACCAAACCAAACAAAAAAACACCCTTACAGCTCAGATTTATAAACAGAACTCAAGACAGAGGCTACATTTATGAGGTGGGGCAAGGGAAGTTGAGAAAAAGATGGCATTTCCTTTTCCCAGTGTTTTTTCCTCTTTCAGCTGTATGTTTTGGGGTTCTAATGTCAAATAATAAGGCCTGAGAATTTTGCTGGAAACCTTCCTACTATGATTTAAATGTTTGTTCCCTCCCACACTCATGTTAAAATTTAATTACCAGCTGGCACAGAGGCTCAAGCCTGTAATCCTAGCACTTTGTGAGGCCAAGGCGGGAGGATCATTTGAGCTCAGGAGTCCCCAAGACCAGCCTGGGCAACATAGTGAGACCCCGTCTCTATTTTAAAAAAATTTTTTTAATAAAAAAATAAAATTAATTAATTATCCTTGTAACAGTACTAAGAGGCGAAAACTTTAAGAGGCGATTAGGCCATGAGACCCTGTCCTAATGAATAGAATAATATCCTTATCATGGGGGTGGATTCCTTATAAAAGAACAAATTCTGCCCACCTTTTCCCCTCTCTCTACCCCCCTCCCTCTCCCCTTTGCCTTTTGCCACGTGATACCTTCTGCCATGTTAGTGTGTCCGGAATTGGTGGGTTCTTGGTCTCACTGACTTCGAGAATGAAGCTGCCGACCCTTGAGGTGAGTGTTACAGTTCTTAAAGGCGGCGTGTCCGGAGTTTGTTCCTTCTGATGTTTGGATGTGCTCAGAGTTTCTTCCTTCTGGTGGGTTCGTGGTCTCGCTGGCTCAGGAGTGAAGCTGCAGACCTTCACGGTGAGTGTTACAGCTCTTAAGGCGGCGCACCTGGAGTTGTTCGTTCCTCCCGGTGGGTTCGTGGTCTCGCTGGCTTCAGGAGTGAAGCTGCAGACCTTCGCGGTGAGTGTCACAGCTCTTAAGGCGGCGCACCTGGAGTTGTTCGTTCCTCCCGGTGGGTTCGTGGTCTCGCTGGCTTCAGGAGTGAAGCTGCAGACCTTCGCGGTGAGTGTTACAGCTCTTAAGGCGGCGCGTCTGGAGATGTTCCTTCCTTCCGGTGGGTCCGTGGTCTCGCTGGCTTCAGGAGTGAAGCTGCAGACCGCAGTGAGTGTTACAGCGCCTAAAGGCAGTGTGGACCCAAAGAGTGAGTACTGCTTTGGGACCCGGCACACCCTCCACACCTACTACTGCAGGATTTATTGCAAAAAGCAAAAGAACAAAGCTTCCACAGTGTAGGAGACCGGAGCGGGTTGCCACTGCTGGCTCGGGCAGCCTGCTTTTATTGTCTTATCTGGCCCCACCCACATCCTGCTGACTGGTCCATTTTACAGAGAGCTGATTGGTCTGTTTTGACAGGGTGCTGATTGGTGCGTTTACAATCCCTGAGCTAGACACAAAAGTTCTCCACCTCCCCACTAGATTAGCTAGCTACAGAGTGTCGACTGGTGTATTTACAAACCTTGAGCTAGATACAGAGTGCCAATTGGTGTATTCACAATCCCTTAGCTAGACATAAAGGTTCTCCAAGTCCCCACCAGATTAGCTAGATACAGTGTCCATTGGTGTATTTACAAACCCTGAGCTAGACACAGAGTGCTGATTGGTGCATTCACAAACCCTGAGCTAGACACAGGGTGCTGATTGGTGTGTTTACAAACCTTCAGCTAGATACAGAGTGCTGATTGGTGTAATTACAATCCCTTAGCTAGACATAAAGATTCTCCAAGTCCCCACCAGACTCAGGAGCCCAGTTGGCTTCACCCAGTGGATCCCCCACCTGGGCCGCAGGTGGAGCTGCCTGCCAGTCCTGCACCATTCGCCTGCACTCCTCAGCCCTATGGTGGTCGATGGGACTGGGGGCAGCACAGCAGGGAGCAGCACTCATCGGGGAGGCTCCGGCTGCGCAGAAGCCCAGGGTGGGTGCAGGGGGAGGCTCAGGCATGGCGGGCTGCAGGTCCCAAACCCTGCCCCGGGCGGGGAGGCAGCTAAAGCCCAGGGAGAAATCGAGTGCAGCACTGGTGGGCCGGCACTGCTGGGGGACCCGGCACACCCTCCACAGCTGCTGGCCGGGGCGCTAAGCCCCTTACTGCCCAGGGCCGGCGGGGATGGCTGGCTGGCCGCTCCAAGTGAGGGGCCCGCCAAGCCCATGCCCACCCGGAACTCTAGCTGGCCCACAAGCACTGTGCACAGCCCCAGTTCCCACCCATGCCTCTCCCTCCACACCTCCCTGCACGCTGAGGGAGCCGGCTCCAGCCTTGGCCAGCCCAGAAAGGGGCTCCCACAGTGCAGCAGTGGGCTGAAGGGCTCCTCAAGTGTGGCCAGAATGGGCACGGAGGCCAAGGAGGCACCGAGAGGGAGCAAGGGCTGTGAGGGCTGCCAGCATGCTGTCACCTCTCATTAGGACCCAGCAAGAAGGCTCCCACCAGATGCTGGCATCTCAATCTTTTTTTTTTTCTTTTTTTTTTGAGACAAGTCTCACTCTGTCACCCAGGCTGGAATGCAGTGGCATGATCTTGGCTTACTACAATCTCTGCCTCCCAGGTTCAAGCAATTCTCCTGCCTCAGCCTCCTGAGTAGCTGGAATTACAGATGCGCACCACCATGCCCGGCTAATTTTTGTTATTTTTAGTAGAGACGAGATTTCACCATATTGGCCAGGCTGGTCCCAAACTCCTGACCTCAGGTGATCCACCCACCTCAGCCTCCCAAAGTGCTGAGATTACAGGTGTGAGCTACTGCACCT
The DNA here is from genome assembly GCF_009828535.3 of Hylobates moloch. Taxonomy (NCBI): domain Eukaryota; kingdom Metazoa; phylum Chordata; class Mammalia; order Primates; family Hylobatidae; genus Hylobates; species Hylobates moloch. Next base: position 38,417,963 of record NW_026652297.1, on the reverse strand, counting down.
GGCCAGGCATCTCAATCTTGAACTTCTCAGCTTCCAGTGAGAAATAAATTTCTGTGTTTTATAAATTACCCAGTTTGTGGGATTCTGTTACAGCAGCACAAAATGAACTAAGATACTTCTCTTTTCGCTGATATAGAAAAACAGCCAATTCAGTGAACTGGTTGAGCTGCCCACCTAATTATGCTGTGTCTGGAGCTCTTTAGGGCCCTGGGGGTACCTATAAAAGCCACAGTTATATTTCAAGATGAGAATATTTTCACAAAGACCAGAAGTATCGTCAGGCTTCGAAAGTTCTCAGTGGTGCCTGCTAGAAAGCAGCCATGCTTCAACATAAGGAGTTCAGAGCGATCTTGGCCTTGCCCATTGAGTGGGTTATCTATTGCTGTGTAAGAAACTACTCCAAAATTAAAAGCTTAACAAATTTTTATTATCTCACAGTTTCTCTGGGTCAGGAATTTAAAAACGACTTAGCTGGATCGTTTGGGGCAGGGTCTTTTCTGAGGTTGCAGTCAGGACATTGGCTGAGGCTGCAGTCATCTGAAAACTCAACTGGAGATGGAGAATCCACTATTCTTGGTTTTTTTGTTTGTTTGTATTTTGAGATAGGGTCTTGCTCTGTTGCCCAGGCTGGAGTTCAGGGTGGCGCAATCACGGCTCACTGCAGCCTCAAACTCCCAGGCTCAAACAATCCTCCTGCCTTAGCCTCTGGAATACCCAGGACTACAGCTAATTTTTAAATCATTTGTAGAGACAGAATCTTGCTATGTTGCCCAACCTGGTCTTGAATTCCTGGCCTCAAGTGATCCTCCCACCTCAACCTCCCACAGTGCTGGGATTACAGCTATAAGCTACTGCACCTGGCTGGCCAGGAACCATTTTTTTTTTTTTTTTTTTGAGACAGAGTTTCACTCATGTTGCCCAGGCTGGAGTGCAATGGTGCAATCTCAGCTCACCACAACCTCCGCCTCCTGGGTTCAAGTGATTCTCCTGCCTCAGCCTCCTGAGTAGCTGGGATTACAGGCATGTGCCACCACACCTGGCTAATTTTGTATTTTTAGTAGAGACGGGGTTTCTCCATGTTGGTCAGGCTGGTCTCGAACTCCCGACCTCAGGTGATCTACCCACCTCGGCCTCCCAGAGTGCTAGGATTATAGACGTGAGCCACCACATCCAGCCAGGAACCACTTCTTAAATGACTCATTCACCTGGCTGTTATCAAGAGACTTCACTGTCTTGCTGGCTTTTGGCAGGAGGCCTCAGTTCCTTGCCATTTGGGTATATTCATTGGGTTGCTTGAGTATCCTCACAAGATGGCACACATTTCCCTATAGCCATATAGCCCGTTATCCGAGAGAGAACAAGGAGGAAATCTCATTATCTTTTATGACCTAGTTTCAGAAGTCATATATCATCATTTCCACAACATCTTATTCATTAAAAGTCAGGAAGTACAATCCACATTCAAAAGCAGTATTGGGCTTTACTTTTTTAAAGAACTATCAAAGTATTTGTGAACATGTTTTTTATAAGTTTTCTTTGGTTTTGTTTTGTTTTGTGAGACTACAGTCTCTCTATTTTGCCCAAACTGGGCTCAGCTCAAATTCACAATCATCCCGTGTAGCTGGGACTACAAATATGCACCACCATCCCCATATAAACATATTTTTAAATCACCGCACCCATGCACTTAACAAAGAATAGATTCACAGACACAAACTCCTTCCTTACTTATGAGGGGCATTTTACCTCTCTCAGTGAAGTGCCCTAAGCTATATCCCAGGTCCTGATAAATTCCCACACATCAGAAATTAATTACTTTCTTGACTCTAACACCTGTTGATGAATGGTTTGAGCCCTTCTTCACTCCAAAGTGTCAATCATTCACTATTGAGTAAAATATTTACAGAGCACCATCAATGTCCCAAGTACTAAGCAGAAAAAAAATGGAACGTAGAGCTAAAAACCAGTGTCCCTAGCTCAGATGGCTCACAGTTTAGTATGAGAAAAACAGGTATTACGATGCAGTATGATGAGCACTATAATAGAATTATGCTTCAGGGGCTATCCAGCGCATAAAAGAGATAACTACCCAGATTGGAGAGTGAGAAGGAGAGACACATACAATGTGTGAGATAACCTTGGAGATGAGCTCTAAATGATGAGTAGATTTAGCCAAGCAAAATGGAAGAGAAGAACGGGCTAAGTGATCCTAGGCCCATTCAAAGACATGAAGATGAGAAAAAACATGGAATATTTTTGAATTTTCACATTGTTTCTTAGGACTGGTGTGCAATAGAATTCAAGGTGGGAAACAGCCAGAAATGAGGCTAGACAGGGGCCCCATGCTAAAGAATCTGGAATTTCTCTACAGTCAGCAGGGAGCCATCAAACTAAGCAGCTGGGACAAAAGCAAGTTTGCTTCTTTTAAATTTTTCTTTTTTTTTTTTAATTGAGAGAGTCTCATTCTGTCACCCAGGCTGGAGTGCGGTAGTTCAATCTGGCTCACTACAACCTCTGCCTCCCCAGTTCAAACCATTCTCCTGCCTCAGCCTCTTGAGTTGCTGGAATTACAGGCACCCTCACACCTGACCCCAGGTGATCTGCTCTCCTCAGCCTCCCAAAGCGCTAAATTACAGGAGTGAACCACCGCGCCCAGGACAAATTTGCACTTAAAAGGTGACTACTAGGTTGGGTGCAGTGGCTCACGCCTGTAATCCCGGCACTTTGGGAGGCTGAGGCCATCAGATTGCCTGAGGTCAGGAGTTCAAGACCAGCCTAACCAACATGGTGAAACCCTGTCTCTACTACAAATACAAAAAATATTAGCCAGGTGTGGTGGTGGGCACCTGTAGTCCCAGGTACTTGGGAGGCTGAGGCAGGAGAATCGCTTGAATGCACGAGGTTGCAGAGATCACGTCACTGCTCTCCATCCTGGGTGACAGGTAAAAAACAAAACAAAACAAAAAAAGACTAACTCTGGCTGGGTACAATGGCTCATACCTATAATCCCAGCACTTTGGGAGACTGAGGCAGAAGGATCACTTGAGGCCAGGAATTCAAGACCAACCTGGGCAATATAGCAAGACTCCTGTCTTTACAAAAAATAATTTTTTTTTTTTTTAGGTGGAGTCTGGCTCCGTTGCCCAGGCTGGAGTGCAGTGACACGATCTTGGCTCACTGTAACCTCCGCCTCCCAAGTTCAAGCAATGCTCCTGCCTCAGCCTCCTGAGTAGCTGTACAAAAAATAATTTTTTTTTTTTTTTTTTTTTAGACGGAGTCTCGCTCTGTCGCCCAGGCTGGAGTGCAGTGGCGCAATCTCGGCTCACTGCAAGCTCCGCCTCCCGGGTTCACGCCATTCTCCTGCCTCAGCCTCTCTGAGTAGCTGGGACTACAGGCGCCCGCCACCACGCCCGGCTAATTTTTTTTGTATTTTTAGTAGAGACGGGGTTTCACCGTGGTCTAGATCTCCTGACCTCGTGATCCGCCCACCTCGGCCTCCCAAAGTGCTGGGATTACAAGCGTGAGCCACCGTGCCCGGCAAAAAATAATTTTAAAAAATTAGCTTGGCCAGGTGGTGCACACCTGTAGTCCCAGCTACTCAGGAGGCCAAGGCAGGATGATCACTTGAGCCCAGGAGCTTGAGGCTGCAGTGAGCTATGATTGTACCACTGCACTCCAGGCTGGGCAACAGAGCAAGACCCTGCCTCAAAAAAATTAGTTAAAAATAAAAGGTCACTACTCAGTAATGTAGAAAATATATTTACAGTAAATTCGTTTATTTATTTATTTATTTATTTTTGAGATAGGGTCTCACTCTGTCACCCAGGCTGGCGTGCGGTGGTACCATCATGACTCACTGCCACCTCGACTTCCAGGTTCAGCAATCCTCTCACCTCAGCCACTTGAGTAGCTGGAACCACAGGCGTGCGCCAACATGCCCGGCTAACTTTTGTATCTTTGGTAGACACAGGGTTTCACCATGTTTCCCAGGCTGGTCTCAAACTCCTGAGCTCATGTGATCCACCCACCTTGCCCTCCCAAAGTGCTGGATTACAAACGCAAACCACCACACCTGGCCTAGAGTAAATTCAAAATACTGAGTAGGAAGCTGGGTGTGATGGCTTACACCTGTAATCCCAGCACTTTAGGAGGCCAAAGAGGGAGGGCTGCTTGAGCCCAGGAGTTCAAGACCAGCCTGGGCAATATAGTGAGATCCCATCTCTACAAAAAATAAAAAATTTTAAAAATTTAAAAACAAAGTGGAGGGCCTGGCATGGTGGCTCACGTCTGTAATCCCAGCACTGTGGGAGACCTAGGTGGGTGGATCACCTGAGGTCAGGAGTTTGAGACCAGCCTGGCAAACATGGCAAAACCTCATCTCTACTAAAAATACAAAATTTAGCTAGGGATGGTGTGGCGTGCCTGTAATCCCAGCTACTCAGGACGCTGAGGCAGGAGAATCGCTTGAAACTGGGAGGCAGAGATTGCAGTGAGCTGAGATCGTGCCACTGCACTCCAGCGTTGGTGACAGAGCAAGACTCCATCTTAATAAACATAATAAAAATAAGGAAATCAGGAGGGACCACCCAAGGAGTGACAGTGATGGTGAAGGAGAGGGGTGGTTTGAAAGACTAGAAGGTAAAGAATTGATACATTAGTAATTTGGTTCAATACACTGGATCAGGTGGGGGTGAGGAAGGAACCAAGGGAGGCTGACTGTAGGTTTTAGAATAAGGCAACTGAAGGAAAGGGAGAAACATTCCTAATGAGATAGGGGAGCAAAATGAAATCAGTTTGGGTTTGGAGCAGATTGAGTTGGAATCTGTCAGGCCTCTGAGCCCAAGCTAAGCCATCATATCCCCTGTGACCTGCACGTATACATCCAGATGGCCTGAAGTAACTGAAGAATCACAAAAGAAGGGAAATTTAAATGGCCTGTTCCTGCCTTAACTGATGACATTCCACCACAAAAGAAATGAAAATGGCCGGTCCTTGCCTTAACTGATGACATTACCTTGCGAAATTCCTTCTCCTGGCTCATCCTAGCTCAGAAAGCTCCCCCACTGAGCACCTTGTGACCCCCACCCCTGCCCGCCAGAGAACAACCCCCTTTGACTGTAATTTTCCTTTACCTACCCAAATCCTATAAAACGGCCCCACCCCTATCTCCTTTCCCTGACTCTCTTTTTGGACTCAGCCCGCCTGCACCCAGGTGAAATAAACAGCCTTGTTGCTCACACAAAGCCTGTTTGGTGGTCTCTTCACAGGGACGCAAGTGAAAGAGTCCTTGTAGGATAAATGCTAACATGGAAGCCCCTCTGGTTTAGTCTCACTAGGCAGATTCATTTGAGTTAACAGAAAACTAAATTATAGACTTCACGTGAAAAATTATAAGATTGTGCTGTGTTTTGTTTTGCTTTCTTTTCGTATTATTTTTAATTTTGCTTTGTTTTATTTTTATTTTTATTGTCTCCTACTTCAGTTGCTTTATTGAATCTGCTTTTGTAGACAAATAAGAATTTTATAATTGTTTGGATTTAAATGGTTATTTTCAAATTGCTTAAGGGTATTAGAAAATAACTTCTTTCCTTGCGGTTTTTAAAATGTCCCTTTCTAATTGGTTACATGATAATACATTCACACAACAAAATAATATGCAACTGTTTAAAACAGTTTGTATTAAAAAATATTTAGTAAATGGAGCAATAGTCATGAAATACTCCTTAGCAGAAAAAAAGGCAAATTACAAAATAGTTATATACACTATGATTCTAATTTTCATAAAAATATGTGTGCATCTGTGTATGCACAGGGACAAATGGAAATAAAACAGCAAAATATAATTATGTCTATCTCTAAGTGTTGGGATTTGGGATGATTTTTAAAAATTGTCTTATTGTGTTTTTATGCATTTGCTAAATTCGAAACAATGAATATTTCATATACTAGAGTTTAAAAATTAATATGGTTTCCAAATGTTTTGTCTTATAAATTTATTCTATACTTCCAGTGTCAAACCTTAAAACTGAAAATAAATTCACCAAGTCAGCAGAAGTTATCTTTGCCTTGTGGGAATAAGAGTAATACATATTCTTTATTTCTTTTGTTCATTGTTTCCATAATAGAAAGGTTAATAATTAGAAACGCTTTTAGAAGGAAACGTTTTCAGATCTCATGGAAGATGCAAAAATAAAAAAGGAAATAGGAGGAAACATGTATTTCCTTCCTCTGTCCCATAAAAGTTAACTTTCAGGAAAGGGCCTGATGTTAGTAATTTGCACCTCCATGTGAATTTGACACCTCTTCCCCAGAGGTATTTACCTTCCTGTTACGCTCTCTAATTAGGAGGAAATCTGAGTTCTATAAAGTTCAGATGTCCTGTGGTTTAGCCCACCTACTTCCTCACCAGACTTTCAGAAATAACAGTTTAGTCCTCAAAGGAGATTCCTTCTTCATGATCCATCCATCCATCCTTCTCCTAGCAGGGACTAATAGTTCCGACTGTACGGTTTCCTCTTTTGGTGATCACATTTCCCTCATATTTGGGATCTCTAGTGTTGTGTGCGAGATTTCCTGGCTAGTAAACTGTTTGCTATACAGAGCCACTTAATAAGAAAAACCAGAGCAGCCTCCAGTGGCTGAGATGTGAATTCCTCCTCTCTTTTTCTTTCCCCCAGCCCTTTTTTTTATTCCTGCTTTCTTTCTTTCTTTTTTTTTTTTTTTGAGACAGAGTCTCGCTCTGTTACCCAGGCCAGCGTGCAATGGCGCAATCTCGGCTCACCGCAATCTCTGCCTCCCAGGTTCAAGCAATTCTCCTGCCTCAGCCTCCTGAGTGGCTGGGATTGTAGGCATGCGTCACCACGTCCAGCTAATTTTTTTTTTTTTAATTAAAAAGTACACTTTAATGTCGAAAATGTAAACTTGGGGAGGGCAGAAAGATCACACACAAGGCTGTCACTTCACACTTGGAGGGTTGCACAGCGGCAGGGCAGAGGCGCTCCTCACTTCCCAGAAGGGGTGGTGGCCGACGCCCAGCTAATTTTTGTATTTTTAGTAAAGATGGGGTTTCACCATGTTGGCCTGGCTGGTCTCGTACTCCTGACCTCAGGTGATCTGCCTGCCTCGGCCTCCCAAAGTGCTGGGATTATGGGCCTTTCTTATTTTTTTGAAGCATAGACAGAGTTTAGCTCTTGTTGCCCACGCTCTGGAGTTCAATGGCACGGTCTCGGCCCACTGCAATCTCTGCCTCCCAGGTTCAAGCGATTTTCCTGCCTCAGCCTCCCGAATAGCTGGGATTATAGGCGCCTGCCACCACACCCAGCTAATTTTCATATTTTTTGGTAGAGACAGGGTTTCACCATGTTGGCCAGGCTGGTCTAGAACTCCTGACCCCAGGTGATCCGCCCGCCTTGGCCTCCCAAAGTGCTGGGATTACAGGCATGAGCCACCGCTCCCGGCCTTCCCTACTTTCTTCCTGTTCATTTACCCCTCCAACAGGTCCCAGGTTTTCTAAGAACCCAATTTCAAAGATCCTGTCCCATTATCTTCTTCCATACACTCATGCCTTTGTCAGATAATACGTTCAGATTCTTAGTTCAAAAAATGTGGTCACCATAGATGACCTCTTCAAATTATTCCTAATACTTGCCTCACTTCCTTTATGTCAACTTAAATGAAAGGAGACTCAAGACATGATACACACCACACACAAAAAATAAAGGAGTGAATGAACAAATAAAGTTTTCATGAGGACAAGGTTAGTATATGCTTACACACAGTGGGGTAATCAAAATAGTCATTTGTTGAGTGCTTATTATGAACCAGGTACTGTGGTAATGCCAGAGGTGTTTGAACCAAAGCAACTCCATCTTGAATAGGAGCTGGGTAAAAATAAGGCTAAGACCTACTGGGCTGTGTTCCCAGGATATTAAGGCATTCTTAGTCACAGGATGAGATAGGAGGTCAGCACAAAATACAGGTCACAAAGACCTTGCTGATAAAACAGTTTGTAGTAAAGAAGCTGGCAAAAACCCACCAAAACCAAGATGATGACAAGAGTGACCTCTGGTAGTCCTCACTGCTCATATGCTAATTATAGTACATTAGCATGCTAAAAGACACTCCCACCAGCGCCATGACAGTTTACAGATGCCATGGCAACGTCAGGAAGTTAGATGTTTAGACCATATAGACTCTATATGGTCTAAAAGAGGGAGAAACCCTCAGTTCCGGGTATTGCCCATGCCTTTCCCGGAAAACTCATGAATTATCCACCCCCTGTTTGGCATATAATCAAGAAATAACTGTAAGTATTCTTAGCCCACCAGTCCAAGCTGCTGCTCTGCCTGTGGAGTAGCCATTCTTTCGTTCCTTTACTTTCTTAATAAACTTGCTTTCATTTACTCTACGGACTTGCCCCGAATTCTTTCTTGTGCGAGATCCAAGAACCCTCTCTTGGGGTCTGGATCCGGACCCCTTTCTGGTAACAATAAAAGATTTACATATTTTATTTAATTTAATCATCACAAGAAGTCGTATCACAGTCTAAATGAACAAATTGAGATTTAGAGACACACAGGCAGAGAGCCAGGATTCACACTCAGGTATCTGACTCCAAAGCACATGCTCTTAATAAATATGCTTTACTGCCGTTGAGGGGTAATTTTGGAGGAGCCTGGGACAGGCTTACTGAACCCCACCACTCACCTTCAAAATATGTCCTTAAATTAGCTAAACCACTTCAATTTGGTTTGTTTGTTTGTTTTTTGAGACAGGGTCTCGCTCTGTCATACAGGCTGGAGCGCAGTGGTGCAATCTCGGCTCACTGCAACCTCCCCCTCCGAAGTTCAAGTGATTCTCCTACTTCAGCCTCCCAAGTAGCTGGGATTATAGGTGTATGCCACCACGCCTGGCTAATTTTTGTATTTGTAGTACAGACAGGGTTTCACCATTTTGGCAAGGCTGGTCTTGAACTCCTGACTTCAGGTGATCCATCCACCTAGGCTTCCCAAAGTGCTGGGACTACAGGCATGTGCCACCACACCCAGCCATAACCCCTCAATTTGCATAGCACTTTAGGATGTGTGTGCATGCCTGCATGTGCGTGTGTGTGATCCGTAAGTCTCATGACAGCCCCGAGACATCAACAGGGCCTGGTGGAATATTAATTCTCCATTTATAGGAGAGGAATTAAGGCCCAGTGAGATTAAGTGATTTGTCACAGGCAGTGAAAAAGGCCTGGAACCAATGCTCAAACACTGTGTTACTTTCTCGACTTATGCTTTCCTGTGCTCTGAAATTCCCTTTCCAGCAACAAAACCTTTCATTCCATTATTAAAAAGAAGTTCCAGATGCTAGCTGAACTTTAAGGAAATGATTCATTGTGGATCGCTGAGACTTCTAGATAGCTAAGGACGTGCTTTTCCACCATCCATTTCCACTCCTTCCTTTATCCCTTTTTCTCACCTCTGTCTGCCTCTGTTGCTGTGAAACCATTTGGAATCATCTATTTATATGGATGCCTTCTACGGTGAGCCACGGTGCCCACCTTTATCCACATAGCTATTCTAGCTACTGGAGCTGGGCGTGGTGGCTCGCACCTTTAAACCCAACACTTTGGGAGGCCAAGGCACAAAGATCGCTTAAGCTCAGGAGTTCTGGGCCAGCCTAGGAAACAGAGCGAGACCCTGACTCTCAAAAAAAAAAAAAAAAAAAAACAATTAGCTGGACATCGTAGATGATGGTGCATGCCTGTAGTCTCAGCTACTCGGGAGGCTGGGGCAGGAGGACTGCTTGAGCCCAGGAATTTGAGGCTGCAGTGAGCTACTGCACCACTGCACTCCAACCTGGGTGACAGAGACAGACCCCATCTCTAAAAAAAATTTAAATAAATAAAATTAAATACATAAATAAAAAAGAAAAGAAAATATTCTAGCCACTGGGACAAGTTCCTTAGCAGAACACACACCGTAAGCAGTAGCAACTCAGACTGGGGACAGGGAGGTGGAAAGTGGGGAACAGTGGGTCTATGTTTCTCACGGGTACATGGGAGGCATTGCAGTTTCATTATCTCCTTCAACAGTTTATCCAGCACAACATATTACACAGTTTCTTGCCTTCTTAGAAATAAAAGAGCTGAATTTACCCTTTGGGTGACAACAGAAAAATATCATAATAAACAAATAACAGCTAATATTTATTTTGTGCTTACCATATGCCAGACACTGTTCTAATTGCTTTACATATATAAATTCATTAATCAGCATTAACTCATTCATTCCATTATTTTGCAAAGCTGTAAAACAGCAATGCTCCAGGAGGTATTGAAGGATTTATAATTATTGCTACCTTTTTTTAGTTCTTAGATCTCTCCCTTTTCCTGCAACTTCCATTTCTAATAGATTGCTAAATACCACCTCTCCAGATTTCTGATTTGCTTCCTTTAATCTCCTACAGTTTTTTTGTTTGTTTGTTTTTTTGTTTTTTTTTCTTGAGACAGGGTCTTGCTTTGTCGGCTAGGTTGAAGTGCAGTGGCACAATCACGGCTCACTGCAACCTAACCAATCCTCCAACCTCAGCTTACCGAAGAGCTGAAATTACAGGCACGCACCACGACTGCTATTTTTTTTTTTTTTTTTTTTTTTTTGTAGAGGCAGGGTCTCCCTAAATTGCCTGAGCTGGTATCAAATTCCTGGCCTCAAGGTATCCTCCAGCCTCCACCTTCCAATGTGCTGGGATTACAGGCATGAGCCATTGCACCTAGTCCTAATCTCCTATAGACTCAGAAGGATAAACCAATAGCGTTGGAATTATATCCAGAAAAACGTAACTATGTTCATGTTGTGTGTGTGCACGCGTGTGTGTGTTTTGAGATGCAGTCTCACTCTGTTGCCCAGGCTGGAGTGCAGTGGCACGATCTCAGCTCACTGCAACTTCTGCCTCTCAGGTTCAAGTGATTTTCCTCCCTCAGCCTCCTGAGTAGTGGGATTACAGGCTCCGCCACCATGCCCAGCTAATTTTTGTATTTTTAGTAGAGATGGGGTTTCACCATGTTGGCCAGGCTGGTCTCAAACTCCTGACCTCAAGGGATCCACCCACCTCAGCCTCCCAAAGTGCTGGGATTACAGGCGTGAGCCACCGTGCCCAGCCAGAAAAAGGTAACTATGTTCTGATAAGGACATATAAATAAAATATATTAGTAATAATACATGTGTGGTACCCAAATAGAAATTTACAATATATACAATATACTCAATGTATCTATTTCATTAATTTTGGGCACCAGAGTCCTTTTTTTTTTTTTTTTAAGATAGGGTCTCCCTCTGTCACCTGGCTGGAGTGCAGTGGCACAGTCACAGCTCACTGCAGCCTCAACCTCCCAGGCTCAAGCAATCCTCTCACCTCAGCCTCCTGAGTAGCTAGGACCACAGGCATGCACCACAATGCCCAGCTAATTTTTATTTTTGTAGAGATGGGGGTCTCACTTTGTTGCCCAGGCTGGCCTCAAACTTCTGAGCTCAAGTGATCCTCCTGCCTCTGCCTCCCAAAGTGCTAGGATTACAGGCATGAGTCACCACACCCAACCTAGAGTCTTTATTTATTTATTCATTTATTTATTTTTTGAGACAGTTTCACTGTTGTCACCCAGGCTGAAGTGTGATGGCACGATCTCGGATCACTGCAACCTCCCCCTCCTGGGTTCAAGCGATTCTCCTGCCTCAGCCTCCCCAATAGATGGGATTACAGGCACCCGCCACCACGCCCAGCTAATTTTTTGTATTTTTAGTTGAGATGGTATTTCACTATGATGGCCAGGCTGGTCTCAAACTCCTGGCCTCAGGTGATCACCCACCTCAGCCTCTCAAAGTGCTGGGATTACAGGCGTGAGCCACCGCACCCAGCAGAGTCTTTATTTTTAACGTTTTATGATGAAATAATTTCAAATTTGCAGAAAAATTGCAAAAATAGTACAAGGAACTTCCATATACGTTTCACCAACCTTTCACTATCTCTAGCTAGAAGTATCCCAATGAGTTCATGAGATACAATTTCTCAAGATCCCTGGTAAAGAATGTGGCCATTATAAAGATCTTTAATCTGCTGTACATTTAATCCCAAACTTTTCCTCTCCCATGAATAATTAAAATTTAGCTAATTTAACTTTCGTGACCCATTTTAAATGTGGAATAACACATATGGAAAAGCCCTAATGATATCACTGAGACCATCAACCAGATGTATGATAGAAGTGAAACTACTACAGATTGAGGAAAATCAATCATGGCTTGAAGCTATACCATTTATCTATTAATTAAAAATATAGGCCAGGCACGGTGACTCACTCCTGTAATCCCAGCACTTTGGGAGGCCAAGGCAGGCGGATCACTTGAGGTCAGGAGTTCAAGACCAGCCTGGCCAACATGGTGAAACTCCATCTCTACTAAAAATACAAAATCAGCTGGGTGTGGTGGTGCACGCCTGTAATCCCAGCCACTCCAGAGGCTAAGCAGGAGAATTGCTTTAACCGAGGTGGTGGAGGTTGCAGTGAGTTGAGACCATGCCATGACATTGCACTCCAGCCTGGGTGACAAGAGCAAAACTCTGTCTCAAATATATATATATATATATAGAGAGAGAGAGAGAGAGAGAGCTAGGAACATTTTGTAACAGACACAACACTGCTTGAAGTCTTTTTTTTTTGTCTACTGTTACACTTTAATAAGGAAGTATATCTGACCTCATCAAAGATAAAGGCCACTATCATAAACTTTTTTTTTTTTTTTGAGACGGAGTCTCTCTCTGTCACTAGGCTGGAGTGCAGTGTCTCAATCTCAACTCACTGCACCCTCCACCTCCCGGGTTCAAGCAATTCTCCTGCCTTGGCCTCCCGAGTAGCTGGGACTACAGGTGTGCACCACCATGCCCAGTTAATTTTTTTATTTTTAGTAGAGACAGGGTTTCACCATGTTGGCCAGGATGGTCTCGATCTCCTGACCTTGTGATCCGCCCGCCTCAGCCTCCCAAAGTGCTGGGATTACAGGCGTGAGCCACTGCCTGTAGCTTAGGCGTTGTACTTTGCATGTAGTAGACTTTTAGTAGCTGAGTAGCTGGGACTACAGGCATGCACCACCATCTACCATGCCCAGCTAATTGTTTTTCTTTTTTTGAGAGTCAGGGTCTCGCTCTGTTTCCCAGGCTGGCCCAGAATTCCTGGGCTTAAAAATTTTTTTAACTTTTTTAAAATTCTTAATTCAATCTCTAAATTTCCCTCAAATATTTTCTTCTGTAGCCAAATTACAAATTATTTAGGCTCTTTTTCAGTGATCAGGAATTTTTCTAATCATTGCAATTTGCATTATGAATAAAGAAGACTGGAGTGGGTAAGCCATAAAACATCACTAAAAGTCTACTACATGCAAAATACAATGCCTAAGCTAATGCCATATTACATAACAGGCTCTAATAAATGGGGATTTGAGACCCAAGCTCAAGGCCAGCCCCTGTGGCTCCAGGACACAAGCCTGCTCCTGTAGACCCAGCCTCCAGGCCCACCTCAGCACAGCCCTGTGGCCTCAGACTCCAGGCTGACCCTTGCAGACCCAGCCTCCTGGCCAGCCCCAGCAAACCCAGGCACCAGGCCAGCACCTGCAAACATAGGCTCTACACTAGACCCTGCAGACCCAGGCTTTAGGCTGGCCTCCATGGACCCAAGACCTAGGTGTGCCCCCACAGGCTCAGACTCCAGAAACATTCTTATGGACTTGGACACCAAGCCTATCCCAGTGCCAGGCCAGCCGTTACAGACTAAGGCTCAAGGCCCACTTTGGTGCCAAGTCAGCTTCTGTGGACTCAGGCTTCAGGTCAGCACCCATGGATCCAGGATCCAGGCCTGTCCCTGCAGATCTAGGCTTCAGGCCCAACCTCGGAGAATCAGTTGACACAGCAGACCCAGGCTCCAGGCCCAACCCCACAGACCCAAGCATGATGCCCAGGCCCTGTGGACCCAGATACCAGGCCAGTCTGCCTTAGGCCTCCAGCAGTAAGCCTGCCATGATGGCCCACCAAGAAATACTGGACAGGCTGACTGGCAAAGGGCTTTTCCTAACAAAGTCAGCCTGTAAAGATCAAAATGAGTGGGTGGGCGCGGTGGCTCACACCTGTAATTCCAGCACTTTGGGAGGCCAAGACAGGTGGATCACTTGAGGCCAGAAGTTTGAGGCCAGCCTGGCCAAATGGCAAAACCCAATCTCTACTAGAAATACAAAAATTAGTCAGGCATGGTGGCATATGCCTGTAATTCCAGCCACCTGGGAGACTGAGGCATGAGAATTGCTTGAACCCAGGAGGTGGAGGTTGCCATGAGCCAAGATCACACCACTATACTCTAGCATGGGCAACAGAGCGAGACTCTGTCTCAAAAAAATGAAAAGATCAGAATAGGTTCATGTTTCTTCAAATGTGCAGACACCAACACATGGCCATAGAAACTCAAATAATCAGGGAAACGTGACACCACCAAAGTTTCAAACTAAAGCACCAGTAATGAGAAATGGAAATCCACAAATGACCTGACAAATAATTCAGTTTTGACACAACTCAGTTTACAGAAAACACAAGAGTAGAGAAAAAATGTAAATGACACTATGATGGAACAAACAAGACAAGTATATGAGACATCCTTTAAGACAAGTGGCCACTTACATCTAATAAGTCAATGTAACGGAAGAGGAACACGGTAGAGAGGTTATATTCTAAATTCAAAAGGGCCGGGCACAGTGGCTCATGCCTGTAATCCCTGCACTTTGGGAGATCAAGGCAGGCAGATCACCTGAGGACAGAAGTTTGAGACCAGCCTGGCCAACATGGTGAAACCTCGTCTCTACTAAAAATACAAAAAATTAGCTGGTCGTGGTGGCACATGCCTGTAATTCCAGCTACTTAGGAGGCTGAGACAGGAGAATCACTTGAACCGGAAGGCAGAGGTTGCAGTGAGCTGAGATCATGCCACTGCACTCCAGCCTAGGCGACAGAGCGAGACTCTGTCTCAAAAAAAAAAAAAAAAAAAAGGACTGCATATTAAAAAGATTAAGGAATTATTATCAATTTCCTTAGGGGTCATAATGGCATAGTGGTTATATATGAGAATGTGTTTTTTTAGGAGATACTTAATAGGGTATTTGGGATGAAAATATTTTGGGCTGGGCGCTATGACACGTGCCTGTAGTCCCAGCTACTCGGGAGACTGAGGCAAGAGGAGTGCTTAAAACCAGGAGTTTGAGTTTGCAGTGAACTATATGGTTGCACCACTGCACTCCATCCTGGGGGACAGAGTGAGATCCTGTCTCAAAAAAAAAAAAAACAGTTCGAATTAGTGATCATGACATTTAAAAAAGAATTAATGTGGCCAGGCGTGGTGGCTCATTTTATAATCCTGTGTGCTCAGAAAGTTGAGGCAGGAGGATCACTTGAGCCCAGGAGTTTAAGGCCAGCCTGGGCATCTCACAAGACCCCATCTTTAAAAAAAAAAAAAAAGAAAGAAAAGAAAAGAAAGAAAGCATTTTTGCATCTGCAAGTTAGTTTCAAAAATAAGTGTGTATTTGTGTGCATGTGTCTCTTATAACAGAAGAAAATTAGAAATAAATCACACATATTTACATAAATACATGTAAATCACATAAATATATGTGATTTATATACATATAAATATATGTGTATATATACAGTCACCAACTTACAATGGTTCAACGTAGGATTTTTCAATTTTACAATGGTGTGAAAGCAATACACATTCAGTAGAATCTGTATTTTGAGTACCTATACAACCATTCTGTTTTTCACTTTCTTTTTTGTTTTTGTTTTTGAGATGGAGTCTCACTCTGGCGCCCAGGCTGGAGTGCAGTGGAGGTGGGCGGATCACCTACGGTCAGGAGTTTGAGACCATCCTGGCCAACATGGCGAAACCCCGTCTCTACTAAAAATACAAAAATTAGCTTGCATGGTGGCGCCTGCCTGTAATCCCAACTACTCGGGAGGCTGAGGCAAGAGAATTGCTTGAACTCGAAAGGCAGAGGTTGCAGTGAGCTGAGATCACACCACTGTACTCCACCTCAAAAAAAAGAAAGGAAGGAAGGAAGGAAGGAAGGAAGGAAGGAAATAAATTCAAATTCCAAAATAGCTTCCTAAAGTGATTTCTTGGCCAGCCAAGAGAAAAAAATGAAAACTTAAAATGATCTTTCTCCTTAAATCACAACTCCAAACTGAAGAGTCTTTATCCTACTCTTCCTTATCCTGCATCTTATGTTATTTAAACCTCCCTCTGCCCCTATCTTCTTCTCTTATCTGTTCCCTTCTTTTTCCTAGCTAGCCAGCAACCCTCAAAACTCAATTGCCTCTTAAAATTAAACTTTTCTTTGAACACAAAAAAGTTCTTAAGGTTGATTTTAAGCTCTTATCTTGCTTTTAGTTGAGTCATTGTCAAAATTTTTAGAAAGTCTAGACAGGATAGAGAGAAATTGCAAAGAGGAAAGAAAAATATTTGATATGGTCTTTCCAACCAGGGGAATTCTAATCTGTCTTTCTAGTGATAGAGGTATTCATTTTACTGGGACTATTATTAAAGAGCTTTACAGAGCCCTGACACATTCAGATACTTCACTGTCCATATCACTCCCAATATTCAGGAAAGATAGAAAGAAATAAAGAAATTCTAAAACTCAGATTACCAAAATTCTTAAAGACTCACAAACTTCCATGGTCTAAGGTATTGCCGTTGGCTTTAATGATAATGAGATCAACTGTTTCTGGGGCTTAGCAACTCTACCCATGAGTTAGTAACAGGCTGGCTCGGGAGTCTAGAAAGTTTATCTCTAAATGTACACATCACCCTGTTCCAAGAAGACATGGTCAACTGTTTTAAGGGGCTAGTACAATACACCCATTTTTATCATCAATAGGTAGGAGAAGCTGTTCTTCAACTTTTTCCTAAACAACCCTTGCATGACTTAAAATCTGGAGACCTGGGCTGGGAGACCTGGGCTGGGCATGGTGGCTCATGCCTGTAATCCCAGCACTTTGCTGAGGCAGGAGGATCACCTGAGGTCAGGAGTTTGAGACCAGCCTGGCCAACATGGAGAAATCCCATCTCTACTAAAAATTCAAAATTAGCCAGGCATGGTGGCAGGTGTCTGTAATCCCAGCTACTCGGGAGACTGAGGCAGAAGAATTGCTTGAACCCAGGAGGGAGGTGGAGGTTGCAGTGAGCCGAGATCGTGCTACTGCATTATCTGAGTGACAGAGCTAGACTCCATCTCAAAAAAAAAAAAAAAAAAAAAATCTGGAGACCTCGTTTTTTGGAACAGACTTCAGAGAAAAACAGCCCTTGAACCATGGTGGAAATGACCCTATCAGGTGCTGTTAACAATTAGCACAGCAGCAAAACTGTAAGGTGTTGATCCTCCAGTTCGTGCCTGAGGCACCCCCAAGATGACTACATCCTAAATCCAGAAATCTGTGAATTTGTTACTTTTTGTGAAAAAGGGGACTATGAAGTTATAATTAAGCTTAATTATATTAAGGTTAATTACCTTGAGATAGAAAGATGATTTTGGATTTTCCAGGTACAACCAATGTATTTACAAGCATCCTTATAAGAAGGAAACAGGAGTTTCACAAATAAAGAAAAAGCAATGCAATGAGAGAAGCAGAAAAAGAGAAGGATTTGAAAATACCAATGGCTGGCTTTAAAATGAAGGAATGGATCATGAGCCAAGGAATACAGGTGGCCTCCAGAAGCCAGAAAAGGCAAGCAAGCCGATTGCCTCCTAAGACCTCCAGAAGGAAGGCATTCCATGGACTGATTTTAGATTTCTGACCTCTAGAAATGTAATAAAATAAACGTGTGTTATTTTAAGCCATAAGCCCATGAGAATTTGTTACAGCAGCAACAGAGAACTAAGAAGGCTGTCTCTCAACTGAAGAAACATAAACTATCCCTGAGTTATTGGAAGATTGTCTTTATCAGAGACCTTAACCTGAGCATTTTTAGGAACCTACAGAAACATACAGTCTTTGGGAAGAGATAACGTTTACCCAACAAGACGACTGTGGAGGATATAGACATTCCCACCTGAGGTCCATGCACTAAGACCACAGATTGCAACTCTTTAATCTACGTTCTTTTGTTTTTTGTTTTCCTACCTCTCTTCTTTTCTCTGTTGCTGATTTGAGGTTATTTTCACCTATTTATTCATTAGACCCCTATTCTTTTTTTTTTTTTTTTTGAGATGGAGTCTCGCTCTGTGGCCCAGGATGGAGTGCAGTGGTGTAATCTTGGCTCACTGCAACCTCTGCCTCCCAGGTTCAACTGATTCTCCCACCTCAGCCTCCCGAGTAGCTGGGATTACAGGCACCCGCCATTGTGCCTGGCTAATTTTTGTAGAGACAGAGTTTCACCATGTTAGCCAAGCTGGCCTTGAACTGCTGACCTCGGCCTCCCAAGGTACTGGGATTACCAGCATGAGCCACCATGCCCAGCCAGACTCCTATTCTTAATATTGTTTTGTTTTGTTTTGAGACAGACTCGCTCTGTCACGCAGACTGGAATGCAGTGATGTGATCTTGGCTCACCACAAACTCCGTCTCCCAGGTTCAAGCCAGGATACTGAGAAACACCCTACAATTCATAGGAGAGCCCCTTCACTCAGCATCAACTCCAAGTGAAGTTCTGCCATAGAGTTCTGACACTAATTACCCAGAGTTAATGAAGACATCACAGATTAGATTCAAAGTCCTCCACAAGACTGCTCTCACTTCAGACACAAGCTGTCAGTCTCTGGGGTCCCCAGGCCTCCTACACTTCTGATTGTCTATAAATGTAGGGGCTTTCCTGACCTCCTCAAATTCAGGAATTCACTAGAATGAGTCATAGAACTCAGGAAAGTGGTATACTTACAATTACTATTATTGTAAAGAATACACATAGGGCAAGACCCAGGAAGGAGTGACGACCTACCATGCCCTCCCCCCATAGCATAGAGTGCATTTCCCTCCTAGTGCATCCGTGTGTCCACCAATCAGGAAGCTTCTCTGAGCTTCGGTGTCCAGAGTTTTTACTGGGGTTTCATTATGTAGGCATGAATAGATTAAATCATTGGTGAAATGATCAAGCTCAATCTCCAACCCCTCTCTCCTTTCCAGAGATTGTGTAACTGAAAGTCCCAATGCTGTGCCTATGTGTTTGGTCTTTCCAGTGATCAGATTGCATCCTGAAGCTTTCTTGGGTCCCACCCTGAGTTGCTCTATTATCATAACAAAGATACACTTATCATTCTGAAATTTCAAGAATATCTCCTCTCAGAACCAGGGATAAAGGCCAGTCAAAGTTTTTATTATGGAACATCTACAACAAGAAATGACCAGGCCTAAAATGTCAATAATGCCAAGTTTGAGAAACTCTGCTTTAAAACTATCTAATGACCCTGACACTAAAGATTTCTTTGTCTGGTGCCAAATTATTCTTGGTGAGCAGTGTCAGAATGTTACAACCATTAGATAATCTTGTAGGGTTATTTTGGCCAAAAATAGATTATTAAGTGGCCTCCAATGACTATATTGAATTTGTGGCACAAAGACCTAGTAACCATTTTCTTTAAGCTGGACAGAAACATATTACCTTGATCAACCAATGCCTGCTTTCAGGAGAGACACTAATGTCACCTAGGATCCATTTTGGCTTGATTTCTTCTCTAGAAAAAGACAGATCATTAGATTATTTAATTCAAGTAGAAGAGAGACTAAGCATTGACTTTAATTAATTAATTTATTTATTTATGTATTTTGAGATGGAGTCTTGCTCTGTTGCCCAGGAAGGAGTGCAGTGGCGCAATCTCAGTTCACTCCAACCTCCGCCTCCCAGGTTCAAGCAATTCTCCTGCCTCAGCCTCCTGAGTAGCTGGGATTATAGGCACGCGCCACCATGTCCGGCTAATTTTTGTATTTTTAGTAGAGACGAGGTTTCAAAATAGCCTCAAATCAGGACAGACGTGTTGGTCAGTCTGTCCTCAAACTCCTGACCTCGTGATCTGCCTGCCTTGGCCTCCCAAAGTGCTGGGATTACAGGCATGAGCCACTGCGCCCGTCCACATTGACTTTATTTTTTAACCTAAATCCTACCCACTTAAGGAGAATTCTGGATTGTTTTCTTTCTTCTCCAAACCTCTTCACTTCATGCATCACAATAGTCCTGAAAAGTAAGGTGAATCCTAGAGTGTGACAGGGAAGTTAGACAATGCCATCAAGGCTATGGGAGTACTCACCTGAGAAGTTCATGAAATTGGAGGTCAGGCATGGTGGCTCACACCTGTAAACCCAGCACTTTGGGAGACCAAGGTTGGTAGATCATCTGAGATCAGGAGTTCAAGACCAGCCTGGCCAACATGGTGAAACCCCAACTCTACTAAAAATACAAAAATTAGCTGGGCATGGTGGCTCATGCCTGTAATCCCAGCTACTCAAAAGGCAAAGGCAGAAGAATCGCTTGAACCTGGAAGGTGGAGGTTGCAGTGAGCCGATCCTGGGTGACGCAGTGAGCCAATCCTGGGTGACACAGTGAGACTCTGCCTCAAGAAAAAAAAAAAGAGAGAAATTGAACAGGCAGGGGTGCAAAATGAAGATGACTCAGATTTAATATTGACCTCTCATAAGAAATATTCTTTTAGGGGAAGAATGTTATACTTACTGCCCTACAGACCTCTGGAATCTTTCCTGTAATAGTCAATATTTTCAGAAAAATTAGGTAATTTGGCTAATAACACCAAATTTGATTTTGTGGGATCCTCAGACTAGGGATGTGATCTGTGGTCTTGATTTACTTTGGGCACACTTGGCTCCTGGTTGAGAAGTAGAAGACAAACTCTGAACATGATCCTTTGTTTAGTACATTTGTCTGTGTTGCTGTGTTCATATGGTGATCTCCAAAGTCTTAAATGCTGAGATGCAATAGCTGTCCCAACTAATAATTCAACAAATAATCACCCAAAAAAACAGCAGGAAAACCTTATGCTAATGGAGGTTGAAACATGTACCTTTGGAATCTTGGAGATTGAA
The DNA here is from genome assembly GCF_009828535.3 of Hylobates moloch. Classification (NCBI taxonomy): domain Eukaryota; kingdom Metazoa; phylum Chordata; class Mammalia; order Primates; family Hylobatidae; genus Hylobates; species Hylobates moloch. The sequence continues at coordinate 38,396,861 of NW_026652297.1, read as the reverse complement.
CCAGCCATTCCCAGAAACTTGATACATAATTGTGATGCCTCAAATCAGCAAGGACCTGGATTGATCACATCCCAAATACTAATGGTCTATCCTTCAGCTCAGAATGAAAGATGGTAAAAAGGAGAAAAATAAAAAACAAAACTATCTACCCCTACATAGTTTGCTGTCTGCTTTAACAGGACTTTACCATTCCATTGTCTTCATTTGCATAACTTTGCTACCCCAAGACACTTGTCCAAGGAGGTGAAAGTTGCAAATAACTTTCTCATTCACTGTAAAAACTTATCAAAAGATCCAGCAACTCCAAAAAGCATCAGTATACAGTTTATATCCTAAGAATCTTTGAGCTCCTCTTCTCAAAATTCTTACCTTGCTGTTTCTACAAATTCTAAACTATTGTATGATGATAATTACTCAATTCTAATGAAGTCCATGCATTGAAAGACCCATCTTAAACCAAACTTCAGAATATCAATAAATCAGATCTTGCAATTCCTTCTGAGAGTTGCTGTCTGCAAAGTTAGCATTCTCACTTACTGTGATAAACAATAAACTCAGCTTTGTGATATTAAAAGGTTATCCTGATGATACTTGGGAAGCCAGCATTCTACAAGGGCAATGAGAAAATTCTACAGCCAACATAAAGGGAAGGCAGATTACAACAAAGAAATGGTTAAGAACCCCAGAAGAAAAGACTTCTCATTGGCAAAAATTAATGCTGGAAGACAACGGGGTAACATCTTTGATGTGCTGAAAAACAAAATTGGGAGCCTAAATTTCTAAACTCCAGCAAAATGTCATTCACAAGTCAGAAAAAATTTAAAATTTATAGATATTCAAGCACTTAAGAATTTACTAACAATAGTCCTTTACAAAAAGAACTACTAAATAAGAAAATAAACCTACAAGGAACGAACAGTATAAAGATATATATATAAATGCCAAAGAATTGTTTAAAAATGCTGGTAAATCTAAATAAATACTGAGTGGGAAAAAAGTTAGAATAGCTATCATTTTTTGAATGTTTTCAAAAACCAGCTGGCTCTCCAAGTTGAAGATAGCATATTAAAAGCAAGCATTTAATTCTGTTTCTTCCTGAAACCTCATAAAAATGACAGTAGATTTTATATAGACAGATATAAGTATCTATATATACATATATTTATCCATACATATTTATACATATATAAATGTATGTGCATATATATATATTCCACAAGAATGAAAATAACAGAAAATCTTTTAATAGCAACAAAATGTTGGAGGCTGAAAAGCAAAAAGAAAGTCAGTTGGAGAATATTGACAATCAACGTGATTTACATCACAGAAATATCCAAAAGGCTCAGGAACTGGCGACACTGTTACCTCTGGAAGCACATATAAGAATGTGTAGCCCAGACTTATCTGCAAATCTGTTTAAATTAAACCCCCAGATCTCTAATCACTGCCCAGTCAGGCAACTGTTCCTGCCCTACACCAGTATAAGATTGTAGGTTCATTCTCTGAAAAAGTAAAACAAAGGATCTCTTGATTAGGGGGATACTAGGCATATTTGAGCATAATGTTATTCTAAAGCAGGATACTGCAAAAGATAAATAAATAAAAACTTAAAAATAAAAGCCAGAGAAGGCCCAGGAAACAGGACGTTCAGAGGCAAAAAGAATTCCCAGCATGAGAGTAAAAGATTCTAATCTCCAGGGTGACCAAGCTTTATACTAGTGTAGACGGCAACCAGTCCAGATGAGGGTAAGTCAGAAGGCTCCAGAAAGGACTTAATGAAAAAAATGATATTAAGAAAACAACTATATTTACCAAGAAAACATATAAGCAATTGGGAAAGAATATGGGGGCTGAATTACTGAGACATTCATTGAAAATTAAGCAAACAAACAAACAAAAATAATTATTTACTGACGAGAAGACAGAAGATTATGCAAGAGAAGAAATCATGGCATATGACATGATTCAACTGTGAATAACAATTGTATAGTTTTTAATATTCTAAACACTGAATATTTATATAACAAAATTATGATATAGTTATATAAGAAAAAACAGGTGGCTGAGCATGGTGGCTTATGCCTGTAATCCCAATGCTTTGGGAGGCCGGGACAGGAGGATAGCTTGAGGCCACCAGCCCAAGCAACAAAGTAAGACCATGCCTCTATAAAATCTAAAAAAAAAAAAAGAAAGAAAAAGATATATATAGCTGGTCACCTGTAGTACCGGCTACTTGTGGGGGATGAGGCAAGAGGATTGCTTGAGCCTAGGAGGTCAAGGCTGCAGTGAGCCAAGATTGTGCCACTGCACTCCAGCCTGGATGACAAAGCAAGACCTTGTCTCCAAAAAGAGAAAGAGAGAGAGAGAATGGAGGAAGGAAGGAAGGAAGGAAGGAAGGAAGGAAGGAAGGAAGGAAGGAAGGAAGGAGGAAAGGGAAGGAAGGGAAGGAAGACAGGAGGGAGAAGGGAGGGAGGGAGGAAGAAGGAAGGAAGGAAAGAAGGAAAGGAAGGAAGGAAGGAGGGAGGGAGGGAGGGAAGGAAGGAAGGGAAGGAAGGAAAGAAGGAAAGAAGGAAGAGAGAAAGAAAGAAAGAAAGAAAGAGAAAAAAAGGAAAGAAAGAGAGAAAGAAAGAAAGAAAGAAAGAAAGAAAGAAAGAAAGAAAGAAAGAAAGAAAGAAAGGAAGAAAGAGGTGCAGAGAACGATATCCCAAAGTATGGTGCTTTGGCATGCTGAGCAGTTTTGAATTAAAGGAAATTAGAAGGCCTCAGAAGCTGCCTCAGAACAAAGGACTTCCTAACCCTCTCTTATTGACCCCCAACCCACCCTCCAGCACAGGGAGAGTCTCTCAGAAATTTTCTTATCAGAATAAGATGATATTTTCCAAAAAAAATGCAATTGTCTTAAGACCCTCTCCCTAAGAATCTCATCAAATAACCAGGAAAGATTAACCAGAAGAGAAGAGACAAGAGAAGAAACAAGAATAAAAGTCATCACCACTCTCAGACAGACGTCTCATCTATTCTTCTGAGGGCAGCTCTGAGAGATTACCTATGAGACTTTACCTGCATAATATGACAACCTTTGATCACAGTGCAGTTCCACCCCTCACCTTTCCATAACTTACCAGTCCTGTTCAGTTTACTCACCTAATCATTTTAAAACTATTGTCTGCTTTTTGGGCCCATTCATTTCCCCCGAAAATTATTTCCTGCTCTTCACAATTGCTCACATTTCCCCCACCTCCCTCTCCCCTATGAAGAGGGTATGTAAGTTTCAACCATCTGGGGCTGGGTGAGATGGCTCATGCCTGTAATCCCAGCACTTTGGGAGGCCGAGGCAGGCAGATCACCTGAGGTCAGAAGTTTGAGATGAGCCTGGCCAACACGATGAAACCCCATCTCTACTAAAAATGCAAAAATTAGCCAGATGTGGTGGCACCTGCCTGTAGTCCCAGCTACTTGGGAGGCTAAGGCAGGAGAATCGCTTGAACCTGGGAGGCGGAGGTGGCAGTGAGCTGGGATCACACCACTACACTCCAGCCTGGGTGACAGAGTGAGACTCTATCTCAAAAAATAAAAAAAATAATAATAAAAATAAAGACTTACATAGAAGGGAGATAAAGATAGAAATTTGCATCCCAAAACAGGAATTATATATTCTTCTCAAGCATATGTGGAACATTTACTAAAGTTGGCCACATAAGAAGCCACTAAAAGTCTCAACCAATTTCATGAAACTGACATTTTAAAATTAATTCATGGCCGGGCACAATGGCTCACATCTGTAATCCCAGCACTTTGGGAGGCCAAGGCAGGTGGATCACAAGGTCAGGAGATCGAGACCATCCTGGCTAACAAGGTGAAACCCCTTCTCTACTAAAAATACAAAAAATTAGCCGGGCATGGTGGCGGGTGCCTGTAGTCCCAACTACTCAGGAGACTGAGGCAGGAGAATGGTATGAACCCGGGAGGCAGAGCTTGCAGTGAGCCAAGATCGTGCCACTGCACTCCAGCCTGGGTGACAGAGCAAGACTCCATCTCAAAAAAAAAAAGAAAAAAAAATTAATTCGTACTGATTGCAGAGAATTTGGGAAATACAGACAATTTAAAGGACAAGATTAGAAATGGTCTGAGCTAGGGCGTGGTGGCTCACACCTGTAATTCCAGCACTTTGGAAGGCCAAGATGGGCAGATCCCTTGAGCTCAGAAGTTCGAGGCCAACCTGGGCAACATGGCGAGATCCCCATCTCTACAAAAAAATATAAAACTTAGCTGGGCATGGTGGCACGTGCCTGTAATCCCAGCTACTTGCGGGGCTGAGGCAGGAAGATCGCTTGAGCCTGGGAGGTTGAGGCTGCAGTGAGCCAAGATTATGCCACTGCATTCCAACCTGAGTGACAAAGTAAGACCCTGTCTCAAAAAAAAAAAAAAATTATCTGAAATCTAGCCAAGCATGGTGGCTCCCACCTATAATCCCAGCAATTTGGGAGGCCAAGGTAGGAAGGTCACTTGAAGCCAGGAGTTCAAGACCAGCCTAGGCAACATAGACCCCCATCTATACAAAAAATCATAATAATAATAACTGGGTGTGGTGGTGCCTCCCTGTAATCCCAGCTATTTGGGAGGCTGAGGCAAGAGGATCCTTTGAGCCCAGGAGATTGAGGCTTCAGTGAGCCATGATTGCACCACTGCACTCCAGCCTGGGTGACAGAGCAAGTCCCTATCTGAAAACAAACAAAATTATCTGAAATCCTATTCGGGCTACAGTTTACCTCTTTTCAGTCTTTCTCAAGATGTGTATTTAGGAATTTTTTTTTATCTCCTTGTTGTTGCTCTTGTTGCAATACTGAGATTTACTCTGTATTCTTTTTGTATCCTGTTTTGCAAATAATAATTCTACTTTATTACCACTAGAGGAGCACTAGCCTCCCTTATAAAGTTATGCTAATGGAAAGAATTTCTGCTCTTGCAACAGTGTGTGGTCCTAGAAGAAAGCTCATATTTCATATTAACAGTGTTAAGATGGTTTCACCCCCAGGTAAATCGGCAGGAAAATGGAGCGGAATGCATTGGTGGAAAGGTGAAGGACAGAAGTGGAGTTGAAGCAAAACCAGATTCTCACTCTACACAAAAGACCAGCATGCCTGTCTCCCCGGTTCAGAGCCAGCAAGAGCCCCACTAATACCACCACCCGCTTGGTGCCTGCAAGAACTGACCCAAAGCACACGCAAGGACGTGGAGGAAAGCAGGAGTTAAACGGGCAACAAAAAAAAAGCTGAAGAAGGTTTGGGACGGGGAAGATGCAGATTTAGAAAAATAACATTATGAAAATGGGCACCCTTGAAGAACATTCTGTGCCCCTTGTCCCCTCACCTTATTTATTCCATCGCCAAATGCAGTCACCACTGTCGGTCCTCTGCTATCTGAAGCATTAGGTGAAAGTGCTGTTTCACCCAGCAGCAGACTTCAGGGTGGGCCAGCCGAGGAGGGATGGGCACGGCGGTATCTGGTGTGTGGTTGGGAGGAAGCGCTATCCTCTACTTAGGAGGAAGGATTACATAGCAGCAGGGAGCTTCTCCAGAGATTGAAGAGGCTGCTGGTCCCAACCTCTGTACGCATCGCACCTCGCAGATCCTGCCACGGGGAGCCACATCCCCGAAGGGACAAAGCCAGGAGAGTCGCTTGAGAATGATTCATGCCATTTCTGTTAAATGCCTGGCACACAGCAGGACGTGATACATTTTAACAACTACTCTTCTATTTTCTTTAAGTCTACTACAGTGGTTTGAGGCACAGGCTTTGGTTTACAATAGTTCTAGGTTGAAATCCGTGCTCAAATTCCACTCATTAGCTCTCTGGCCTCAGAGTGGATTTACCACTAGCACTCTAAACCTGTTTCCTCAACTGTAAAATTGAATTAACTAAATCTATTTATGGGATTGAATTCACTAATGTATATAAAGCCCAGCCCACAGTTAAATGGTAGCAGTTAGAATTGACCTTTAACATATGCCATATTTTGATGGTCATTCTTGTTTTTTTTTTTCCCACATTCTATTTTTGAACAACTCCCTGTCTGTATATTTATTTAATCATTTCTTTCAAAACTATTTGGAAATCTATTTTTATCTTTTTTTTTTTTTTGAGTCACCCAGGCTGGAGTACAGTGGCACAATCATGACTCACAGCAGCCTCAAACTCCTGGGCTCCAGCGATCTTCCCACCTCACCCTCCCGAGTAGCCAGGACTACAGGTGCGTGCCACCATGGCCAGCTAATTCTTTATTTTTTGTAGAGTCATGGTCTCACTATGTTCCCTAGGCTGGTCTCCAACTCCTGGCTTCATGAAATCCTCCCACCTCGGTCCGCCAAAGTGTTGGGATTACAGGCACACAAGCTGCAGTGCCTGGCCCTATCTTTATCTTTCCATAGCCTTATTTTTCCATCTCTAATCTGTTCATCCCAGCATAGTGTATCCATTCGTACTTCTAGTACGGGCAATATGAATTTAAATAAGTGTATAAATAAATGAAACAAATATAGCTCATAGGTCCTTTGATGGAAGTGTATATGAGAGCACAAAGAAGGAAACGGACAAATAAGAGTGGATCCAGGCTGGGCACAGTGGCTCACGCCTATAATCCCAGCACTTTGGGAGGCCGAGGCAGGCAGATCACTTGAGTTCAGGAGTTTAAGACCAGCTTGGCCAAGATGGTGAAACCCTGTCTCTACTCAAAATACAAAATTTAGCCAGGCACGGTGGCACACTCTTGTATCCCAGCTACTTGGGAGGCTGATGCAGGAGAATTGCTTGAACCCGAGAGGTGGAGGTTGCAGTGAGCTGAGACTGAGCCACTGCACTCCAGCCTGGGTGACAGAGGAAGACGTCGTCTCAAAAAAAAAAAAAATTGTGGATCCAGGCCAGGCACGGTGGCTCACACCTATAATCCCAGCACTTTGGGAGGCTGAGGCAAGTAGATCATGAGGTCAGGAGCCCGAGACCAACCTGGCCAACTTGGTGAAACCCCGTCTCTACTAAAAATACAAAAAATTAGCTGGGCATGGTGGTGCATGCCTATAATTCCAGCTACTCAGGAGGGTGAGGCAGGAGAATTGCTTGAACCCAGGAGGCAGAGGTTGCAGTGAGCTGAGATCATGCCTCTGCACTCCAGCCTGGACAACAGAGCAAGACTTGGTCTCAAAAAAATAAAAAGAGTGAATCCAAAAAGGCTATACAGAGGAAACGATTCTCCAGCCTAGTCTTGAAACACTGAAGTTTCAAATAACGTAGCCCTGGGTTTGAACCTGTGTCCTGCCATACACTAGATGTGGATGAGTTAACTAATCTGACCAAATGTCAGTCTCTCTCAGGTATTCAATCAGAATGATGACACCAATTTAATATATGGGTGAGATAAAATGAGCTGATTGGCAGGGCATGGTGGCTCTGGCCTATAATCCCAGCACTTTGGGAGGCTGAGGCGGGCAAACCACCTGAGGTCAGGAGCTTGAGACCAGCCTGGCCAACATGGTGAAACCTAATCTCTGCAAAAATACAAAAATTAGCCAGGTGTGGTGGCAGGCACTTGTTATCCCAGCTACTCAGGAGGCGACACACAAGAATTGCTTGAACTGGGGAGGCGGCGGTTGCAGTGAGCCAAGATCACACCACTGCACTCCAGCCTAGGAGACAGAGCAAGACTCTGTCTAAAAAAAAAGGGAAAAAAAATTGCCAGGCATTGTGGCATGCACCTGTATAGTCCCAGCTACTTAGGAGGCTGAGGCAAGAGGATCATTTAAAAGAGGATCGTTTAAGCCCAGGAAGTTGAGGCTGCAGTGAGCTATGATTACACCACTGCACTCTAGCCTGAGACCCTGCCTCCAAAAAAAAAAAAAAAAAAAGAAAACAAACCAAGTGGGCTATAGATCGACTCATGAAAATGATCCTCACAGATATGTCAGTCCCCAGGCAATTTCTATAATTACCCATAAACAGCTGTACACATTGTCTGTGGTGTACTTTAAACCATATTTTCCCAGCATTTTGAAAAAAGTGCAATGCAGGGTTGAAACAGAAGTCTTGTCAAAGATTGAGATCAGCTTTACCTACAACATCCTCTCAACCTACCAATCTTGAAGACTTTTCACTTAAAATGACATTGATCTTCACTTGAGGTCGGGAGTTCGAAACCAGCCTGGCCAACATGGAGAACCCCTGTGTCTACTAAAAAATACAAAATTAGCCAGGCGTGGTGGCGCATGCCTGTAATCCCAGCTACTCGAGAGGCTGAGGCAGGAGAATCGCTTGAACCCGGGAGGCAGAGGTTGCGGTGAGCTGACATTGCACCATTGCACTCCAGCCTGGGCAAAAAGAGCAAAACTCTGTCTCAAACAAACAAACAAACAAACAAAAATGACATTGATCTTGTAAGTGCTCTTTCACAATTCGTTTTCTGATAATGTTTTAACTAGGTTTTCCTGGGTGCGCAAATTAAAATCTCAAATTTCTCAGGTCAATTCCTTGGGGTTTTTTGTTTGTTTGATTATTTGTTTGTTTTCACTTTTGTTTGTTTGTGTGTTGCGATGGAGTCTTGCTCTGTCGCTCAGGCTGGAGTGCAGTGGCATGATCTCAGCTCATTACAACCTCCACCTCCCATGTTCAAGCAATTCTCCCACCTCAGCTTCCCAAGTAGCTGGGACTACAGGTGCCTGCCACCACGCCTGGCTAATTTTTGTTTTTTTAGTAGAGACGGGGTTTCACCATGTTGGCCAGGCTGGTCTCGAACTCCTGACCTCAGGTGATCCGCCCACCCTGGCCTCCCAAAGTGCTGGGATTACAGGCGTGAGCCACCATGCCCTGCCTCTTTGTTTTAAATGACAAGGATTTCATTTCTTATTTAAACTGCTGTACCACAAGGGACAAGGAAAAGTGAAAAGAATTTTGTTTCTCTAGAGAAAAAAAAGGCTAGGAGGTACATTAAACTTGGATGGCAGCCTGTCATGGAACCTGGGGATTGTCACATTGGCCAGTACTTTCTCTAACCCAGAGATCAAAACCTGATCTGCCACCACTGCTGGGAATGGAGTCAGTCCTGGTTTCAGCTATAGCTGACAGCATCAGCTTCAATCTGAGCCAATCTACTTTCTGCCTTTCTTCTAGTAGACAGCCAGAGTTCAAGCCAGCCTAGTTCTCAACAGCATCATCTGCTAACATTTATCATCTCCCCCACTTCCCTCTCACACAATAAGGTAGGCACTGGGGAAGGTAGCACAGTCCCTGCCTTCAAAGTGCTTACAATCTTGGTGCTTACAATAAAAATGCAGATCAAGTGAATATGTCACTAGAAGGCAGCACATGAGAAATTAATATGAAGATGGCCAGGCACAGTGGCTCATGCCTGTAATCTCAGCACTTTGAGAGAAGGTGGGTGGATCACTTGAGGTCAGGATTTCAAGACCAGCCTGGTGAACATGGTGAAACCTCGTCTGTACTAAAAAACAAACAAACAAAGAAAAAATATATACAAAAAATTAGCCGGGCATGGAGGCGGGCACCTATAATCCCAGCTACTTGGGAAGCTGAGACAGGAGAATGGCTTGAACCTGGGAAGCGGGTTGCAATGAGCCAAGATTGCGCCACTGCACTCCAGCCTGGGCGACAGAGTGGGACTGCATCTCAAAAAAGAAAGAAATTAATATGAAGATGAATGTTTTGAGAGTCTGGGGAAAGTGAAGTTCACTATGAGCTGAGCTGGTGGAAATGGCTTCCTGAATGAAGGAAATCCATGGTGCCTTCTCCATTTTGTGGGAGGCACTGGTTTAGCGAGTGGTTAAGGACATAAACTGCAAAGCCAGGCTGCCATTGTTTGAACAAGCTCAGCTCTGCCAGTAACAAGCTGTGTGACCAGGGCAGAGTACCTTGCCTCTCTGTGCCCAGGTCGCCTCCTTCCTAAAATTAGAACAATAGTAATCATGTCTCCCTCATAGACTTGTGGGGAGGATAAAATGCCTTAAGCTAAATGAAGCACATGGCATATAATGAAGGCTAATGGGGGCTACGGACCATTGTTCTTTATGACACGGTTTCTTCAGACCGAGGCATGTACAAGCCAGTGCACAGAATCGTGTCTATGTAATTAGTTAATTCTGTCTGGGAGGAGTGTGTGTGTTTAAGGCAGTGCCTGGGATGACTTATAATGTAATCTTTAGGCAAAACGCTTTGTAATTGGTGCAGCTCTGAGAACACACGCATGCATTCCAGGCGGTGCTGCTGGGGCTCGGCGGGGCCGTGTCTGGTCTGCAAGGCGCGCGGGCTCGTGGGGGGTTGCTGGGGAGCCCACGCTGCCTGGCGACTCGGGCCACCGAATGTGAGACCGAGTCCCTATATGTCACCAGCGCACACGCTGATTTGAACCCTGCTTCGACGTGTGTGTCATGGCTTAAAAATAGCTGCTAATCTGTCAACCTGTCTTGGGCAGAAACAGCGGCGGCGACAGCAGCAAGAGCGTCATGGCCGTGGCGCTGTCTGCGCCGGCGATCCGCCTTTCGGACTGAGGCCCAGCGCAGCGCTTGCAAAGAGGTAGAGGGGCTGCGGCGGGCCTTCGCCTTCCCAGCTGGCTCTCCAGGCTGGGGAGAGGCGCCCAGCTAGGGGCGACGGGGGAGGGAGGGGACCGGGAAGCGGGCACCCGAGCCCAGCGAGCCAGCCGCTCTCTCCCGGGCGCCCTCCCTCCGCGCGCGGGGCCGGGCTGCCTGGCTGGCGAGGACTGGGGCGACAGCCATGGACCTGTTACAAAGGCGACCGCAGGCGGAGGGAGGGAGCGGCGGGCCACGGCCCCTGGAGCCGACGGATGGGATTGGAGAATGCCCAGGGCTGTATCCCGGGACAGAAAGGGGCTTCTGCACCCCCCGGGGAAAACAGCCCCACGGAGATCCTTCTTAGAAATGGGCTCCTTCACGCGTCCCCCATCCCATTCATCACCTAGTAGACAGCAGACTCTCTAAGAGGAAAGGTTGTATTGTAATAAAGTAATGGGGTCTTTAGGCCTGGGTGCAAAGGTAGAAGAAGATGATGATGATAGTGATGGTGGTGATGGTGGTAGTGATGATGGTGATGGTGGTGATGGTAATGGCTGTAGTGCTATATTTCTGTGCTCCTTCTGGACCTAGCCATTGAAAACTCTCTCTCTCTCCCTAAACACCCTAAGATCCAATCTTCCCTCACCAATCCTGGTCCTAAAACCCCTGCTTCTAATGCCTTGTAAGTGCTTGGTTTCTCTTGGCACTGGGGCAAGGGAGAGCTGGGCCCTGGCTAGGGGTGTGAGATGGGGACAGAGCATGGGCAGGGACAAAGATGGCCTCTCACTGCTGGTCATAGAGTTGAAGTCCCCCTGGCGGAAGGCCAGGAAGGGAGTGGAAGGGGATTCTGCAGGCTCCAGGACCTCCTGCTTTCAAACAGGCAGGACCACAGGTGTGAGAGGATGGGGAGGGAGGGGGGAGGGGCCTTGCCATTGTTGCCTCCCTGCTTGAAGGTCCCAGGGCAAGCCTCAAACGCTGGTCCTTCCCAGCTCTGCAGCTCAACAGGTAATCTGAGACACACCTGCTAAGCCCCTCATTATTGACCTCATGTGTTTTGTAGGGTCACTTGACTCCAACAGCCATACGGTTGGTAATTCTAAGCCTCTGAGCCCCTGGACCTGGCAGGATCCCTCATTTTTCCCTTTCCTTCCTGCTTTCTAGGCCCCCACCACCCACCTCTGTCCCCCCTCCCCTCAAGACACACACAGACAAAACACTGCAACCCTGCATCAATTCCCCCACCATCCACCTCTGTCACCCTCCCCTCAAGACACACACAGACAAAACACTCCAACCCTGCTTCGATTCAGAAATTCTCACATTAGAGCTGAGATCTGATCAGTAATTTCCTAATGCTGATCCAAGGAGGGTGGTTTGCCTGTTGTGCACATAGATTGGTGCCTTCTTCCATAAGCTCGTGCATTCAGAAAGTATTTATTTTTCCCAAACTTACTCTTCCTCTTTATTGCTATTCTCCACTCACCCCATCCCCCCACCCCCACCACACCCTTCCCATAGCAGGTTTATCTCTGAGGCAGTGGCAGGTCATGAAGGGGTTAAAGTCTAACTCTGGCACAGAGATGGCAGGCCTGACATGTGTCATGGCCTCAGCTGCTGTTGTCTCCCTGCTAATTCTCTCTGCATGGGTCTAAAGTTACCCCCAACCCCATCCCAGCTCCCTAGGCTCTCTGCCTATAGCCCCAGGCAGATGAGACCCAGATTCCAGCTGGCAAGATCCCCAGCAGTGGGGACAGCCACCCAAGTGCCAAGTGTGTGTGTGTGTGTGTGTGTGTGTGTGTGTGTGTGTGTCTGTATGCGTGCTGGCAGTGGGGGTGGGGTGATGGAGCTAAAACCTAGCAGCTGGGCAGCTCCCTCTCCCCGTAAACAAGGACATGTGACTCTCCCACCTCGTTGCGTGGCAGAGCCAAAGAGCTGAGCAAAAGGAGCTGCTGCAGCTTGAAGGAAAAGCCACCCCTGAAGGCTCCCGCCAGAGCCAGCTTACCTTCTCTCCCTCGAGAATCTTCTCCCGAAGGACCAGCCCAGGGAAGGGAAGCAGCTGCTCTGGACTCACTCAAGTGTGTCTCACACCCCTTCCTCTTCCAGCAGCAGCTACCTGGCAACTGAACCCATCATTGCCGCAGCCACTCCTGCAGCTGCCACAGTTTCTGCCACCTCTAAGATGTGCCCTGGTAACTGGCTTTGGGCTTCTATGACTTTTATGGCCCGCTTCTCCCGGAGTAGCTCAAGGTCTCCTGTTCGAACTCGAGGGACCCTGGAGGAGATGCCAACCGTTCAACATCCTTTCCTCAATGTCTTCGAGTTGGAGCGGCTCCTCTACACGGGCAAGACGGCCTGTAACCATGCCGACGAGGTCTGGCCAGGCCTCTATCTCGGAGACCAGTATGTATCGGGCAGACTGGGCCCACGGCAGAGTGTGTGTGTGTTTGTGTGTGTAAGAAAGGAGAAGGGTGGCAGACAGGCACGGAGTGGTGTCATTGGTTCCTGGTTGAAGATTGAGGGGATAGGGCACATGGGCCGAGAGTAGAGGCTGCAGGTTTGGGAGAGTTTGGCCAGGATTATTGAAATGCCCAACTCCGGCCAGTCAGTGTCTCTTGCCTGTAATCCCAGCACTTTGAGAGGCCAAGGCAGGAGTATCTAGAGTATCGGAGTTCTAGACCAGCCTGAGCAACAAAGCCAGACCCCATCTCTACTCATTATTTTAAAATAAAATAAATAAAATAAAAATACCCAACTCTGGACAGAAAGACTCTGTTCCAGTAATAATATCATTCATGTATCACATATTTATTGTTATGTGCCAGTGCTACATACCAGGCACAATAGATGACTTCTCTGACCTTCCATCTATTGTGCAATGTCTCTGGGAAAAGGCAGTCACTGGAAGCCAGGAGCAGTAGGTAGGAAGCTGCAGTGGTTTCTCTTGAGACCAAGCAAAGCGGTAGTGCCTACAGAGATTCTGCAATTTGAAGGCTATGAAGAGAAAAACATCAAAGGAAGAGCCATCCCCACTTCTCTCCCTCAAAGTTATACAAGGATTTTTTTTTGCTTCTTTGGTTGGTTTTGGTTTTGGTTTCTGTTTCTTTTTTTTTTTTTTTTTTTGCAGACAGAGTGTCACTCTGTCGCCCAGGCTGGAGTGCAGTGGCGCGATCTTGGCTCACTGCAACCTCCGCCTTGCGGGTTCAAGCGATTCTCCTGCCTCAGCCTCCAGAGAAGCTGGGACTACAGGCACACACCGCCTTGCCCAGCTAATTATTTTTTTGTATTTTAGTAGAGACGGGGTTTCACCATGTTGCCCAGGCTGGTCTTCAGCTCCTGAGCTCAGGCAATCCACCTGTCTCAGCCTCTCAATGTGCTAGGATTACAGGTGTGAGCCACCGTGCCCAGCATTGTTTTTGTTTTTGAGACAGGGTCTCACTCTGTTGCCCAGGCTGGAGTGCAGTGGCCCAATCTCAGCTCACGGCAAACTCTGCCTCCCGCATTCAAGCGATTCTCCTGCCTCTGCCTCCCAAGTAGCTGGGCTTACAGGCGCCCATCACCACGCCCAGCTGATTTTTGTATTTTTAGTAGAGACGGGGTTTAGCCATGTTAGCCAGGCTGATTTTGAACTCCTGGCCTCAAGCGATCCACCCGTTTCGGCCTCCCAAAGTGCTGGGATTATAAGCATGAGCCACCGTGCCTGGCCTACAAGGATTTTTTTCACACACATTATCTCTCTTAATCTTCACAACAGCCCTGTGAGATAGGTATCACTCTCCCTGGGTTACAGATGAGGAGACCAAAGCTCAGAAAAGTTGTGACTGGCCAAGGTCACATGTGTTGTAAGTAGCAGAGCCCGGACTTGGAGACTCAAGTTCAGTGCTCTTTCTGCGTAAGGAGTTTGCACTGGACAGAGCGTTTGCCCTGAGATATGACTGTGGTGCCCAGGGGTGTCTGCCACCAAGCTGAGGGGTCTGGGCCAGATGAACACCTGAAGGTGACATCATAAAACAGGGTAAATGTGGCCGGACATGGTGGCTCACATCTGTAATCCCAGCACTTCGGGATACTGAGGCAGATGGATCACGAGGTCGGGAGTTCAAGACCAGCCTGGCCAAGATAGTGAAACCCCGTCTCTACTAAAAATACAAATATTAGCCTGGTGTGGTGGTGGGCGCCTGTAATCCCAGCTACTCAGGATGTTGAGGCAGAGAATTGCTTGAACCCAGGAGGCAGAGGTGGCAGTGAGCCGAGATCGCGCCACTGCACTCTAGCACTCCAGCCTAGGCAACAGAGCAAGACACCATCTCAAAAAAAAAAAAAAACACGGCAAATGTGAGCCATGGAATATCTGGCAAAAACACAAGAGGGTTCTGGGTGTCAACAAGAGTAGAGACACAGGGGAGTTAGGTGTGGAAGTGGATGTCAGAACCATACTATCTCAGGGTGGGCAGGACCGATGAAATGAGCAGAACACTCTGCCTGACACTCATTTCCCCTCTGCAGCATCCATGGCTGCATGGCCATCTCCTCTTTCTGCCTGAATACCCCAGGGACAGGAAAACCACTCTCTCTTGAGGTTCTCCACCCTTTCCTCAGCTAGACTCCACCATTAGAATGTACTTCCTTGTATGAAATTGAAATCAGCTGGCCAGGCACAGTGGCTCACGCCTAAATCCCAGCACTTTGGGATACCTAGGTAGGTGGAACACGAGGTCAGGAGTTCGAGACCAGCCTGGCCAACACGATGAAATCCTGTCTCTACTAAAAATACAAAAATTAGCCGGGCATGGTGGTGGGCACCTGTAATCCCAGCTACTCAAGAGGCTGAGACAGGAGATTCGCTTGAACCTGGGAGGCAGAGGTTGCAGTGAGCTGACATCGCACCATTGCACTTCAGCCTGGGAGACATAGCAAGACTCTGTCCCCCCCTCCCAAAAAGAAAAATGAAATCTGCTTCCCTGGGGCTTTAATTCTTTGATCCTCATTCTACCCTTGAGAACCCTACAGATCCAACACAATCCCAATTCCAGAAAACACACTTTCAGTTTTATTATGGCTAGTTTCACCCCATCCCCTTAGTTCTCTCTTCTCCAGGCAAAACATCCCCTATACCTTCAACCACAGCTCACAGAACAAGACTCCAAGTCATTGCCCATCTTGGTTCCTCCCTTCTGGGTCACTAGTAAGTAAAGTAGTGTCCTTAGGCCAATAGTAGGATCCAGGAGGCCAGGCACGGTGGCTCACACCTGTCATCCCAGCACTTTGGAAGCCTGAGGTGGGAGAATAACTTGAGGTTAGGAGTTCAAGACCAGCCTGGCCAACATGATAAAGCCCCATCTCTACTAAAGATACAAAAATTATCCGGGTATAGTGGCATGTGCCTGTAATCCCAGCTACCTGGGAGGCTGAGACAGGAGAATCGTTTGAACCCAGGAGATGGAGGTGGCAGTGAGCACGCTAGCCTAGGAAACAGAGCGAGACTCCCTCTCAAAAAAAAAATCAACAACGGGATTCAGGAAGTTAACAGGGTGTAGACAAGGGAGTCTTCCCCAACAACCTGGCTTTCCCACCCTTCCTCTAACCTCTACTCAATGCAGGGACATGGCTAACAACCGCCGGGAGCTTCGCCGCCTGGGCATCACGCACGTCCTCAATGCCTCACACAGCCGGTGGCGAGGCACGCCCGAGGCCTATGAGGGGCTGGGCATCCGCTACCTGGGTGTTGAGGCCCACGACTCGCCAGCCTTTGACATGAGCATCCACTTCCAGACGGCCGCTGACTTCATCCACCGGGCGCTGAGCCAGCCAGGAGGTAGGAGGGGAATGCTGGGAGCAGGAAAGAACAGGGTACCTGGAATCTGGGGAAGTCCAAGGGTCTGAGAGTGGAGTGAGATTTTAGTGACATGAAAAAATGCTCAGGATCTTGTTAAGAAAGAAAAAAATACTATCTCAACCATTTTTTTAAAGCAATACAGAAAAAGACAAGAAGGAAATTTTCAAAAATGTTAAGAGTGGCAAGTTACACCTGGGTGGCGAGATTATATGGGATCGACTTTTTCTTTTTCATTTTTTTGAGATGGAGTCTTTCTCTGTCACCCAGGCTGGAGTTCAGTGACGTGATCTCGGCTCACTGCAACCTCCATCTCCCAGGTTCAAGTGATTCTCCTGCCTCAGCCTCCCAAGTAGCTGAGATTACAGGTGCCTGCCACCACATCCAGCTAATTTTTGTATTTTTAATAGAGACATGGTTTCACCATGTTGGCCAGGCTGGTCTCGAACTCCTGACCTCAGGTGATCCACCTGCCTCGGCATCCCAAAGTGCTGGGATTACAGGCATGAGCCACTGCACCCAGCCAGCAGGAGGATTTCTTGAGCCCAGGAATTAGAGGTTGTAGTGAGCTATAATTGTGCCACTGCACTCAGCCTGAGAGGCAGAGCAAGACCCTGTCTCTCAATACATATATATATTCAATGGTTGAGAATAACAAGCTAGAATGGTGGACAGATTGAGGAAGGGGCCAGTAACGACAGTGTTTTCAATTGATTCATTCACGCTACTCTATGCAAAGCTGGCTCTTACATCAGTGGTGAGTCTCCACCTTTGACCCTTTTCAGGTTTTTGGACACTGAGCCACTGCATGTCCCCATCCTCTCATTCTGTCCAGGCCTCTCCCCTTTTGCCAGGGATCTGCATTCCTAACATCCACTCATCTGCACCCATTCCTGTCTTCATGCACCTGTACTTACCTGTCTTCCTCTTCCCTGTCCATGTCACCCTTTTTTTTTTTTTTTTTTTGAGATGGGGTTTCGCTTTTGTTGCCTGGGCTGGAGTGCAATGACACGATCTTGGCTCACTGCAGCCTCTGCCTCCTGGGTTCAAGTGATTCTGCTGCCTCAGCCTCCTGAGTAGCTGAGATTACAGGCATGGGCCACCACGCCCAGCTGATTTTTGTATTTTTAGTAGAGATGGGGTTTTACCATGTTGGCCAGGCTGGTCTCGAACTCCTGACCTCAGGCGATCTTGCCCCTTCAGCCTCCCAAAGTGCTGGGATTACCGGCATGAGCCACCATGCCTGGCCCCATGTCACCCTTTCCCCAGCCTCCTCCAAGCTGCCACAAGCAGTCTCAAAGCTCTCTCTCTCTGTGTCTCTCCTCTCAGGGAAGATCCTGGTGCATTGTGCCGTGGGCGTGAGCCGATCCGCCACCCTGGTACTGGCCTACCTCATGCTGTACCACCACCTTACCCTTGTGGAGGCCATCAAGAAAGTCAAAGACCACCGAGGCATCATCCCCAACCGGGGCTTCCTGAGGCAGCTCCTGGCCCTGGACCGCAGGCTGCGGCAGGGTCTGGAAGCATGAGGGGAGGGGGAGAGAGGTCAGGCCAGGCCCGTGGGTGGGTCCCTGGCTTCCGGCTGGAGATAGGAGGCCCAGGTGGCAGGTAGCAGGAGGCCCAGGTCACCCATCCTCCCCTGGGGTCAGGAGAGGCCGAGCCCCAGGCCACTGTCACTCTTTGTGGGAGGGGACGGGGAGTGAGGTTGGGCAGTGTGGTGGATGGGCACCCAGGAAGGGTTGACCAGGGAAAGAGGCAGCTAGGCTGTAGATGGAAGATGGTCCTGGGATTCGAACACCGCTGGGATCTGACCAGGGTGCTCCCTGGGATTCACAGTCCCTTCCCCTCTTTGTGCCCAAGTGTTCCCCTCTCTCCCTCACCAAAACAAAAGGGCCATCTCTGCCCTGCACTTGTGCAGAAAGTCAGGGATACGGCAAGCATGAATGCAATGGTGTAGTTGTGTGAAACCCCTAGCATAGAGACAGACAGCGAAGAGATGGTGTGAAAAGCTTGCAGAACCAGAGAGAGAACCCCACAGACTTTCCACTCCAAGCGCAGGAGGAGGTAGCTAGCATGTGAGGGTTGGCACTAGGCCCACGGCTGCTGCTTGGGGCCAAAAACATACAGAGGTGCATGGCTGGCAGTCTTGAAATTGTCACTCGCTTACTGGATCCAAGTGTCTCGAGGATAAATAAAGATCATGAAAAAGAAGATAATTTCTTGAAGTCATTGAGAGTTTGAAAGAGTTCTAGGCCTCTCTCCTGGGAACCCCAGCCTTGCTGGAGAAAAGGACAGTCCTGACTCCCTCGTATCCTCCACCAGCCTTCAAACCTCCACCAGTTCTTCTGGTGCCCTTTCTCCCAAGTCCAATTTCATGCTCCTACAGCGATATATTGGGCTGTTGTTTCCAGCCAGTCCACAAAGGGGCAGCAGAGGACCAGAAAGTTCAGGTTTGCAACAAGCTCTGCTGTTGTTCAGAGGGCACACCCTGTACCTTCCCAGCTTTGAAGAGGTCTCTAGACCGGGCGCAAGGGCTCACGCCTGTAATCCTAACACTTTGGAAGGCCGAGGAGGGTGGATCACCTGAGGTCAGGAGTTCAAGACCAGCCTGGCCAACATGGCGAAACCCCATCTCTACTAAAACTGCAAAAATTAACCAGGCATGGTGGCGCACGCCTGTAATCCCAGCTACTTGGGAGGCTGAGGAAGGAAAATCGCTTGAACCTGGGAGGTGGAGGTTGCAGTGAGCCGAGATCGCGCCACTACACTTCAGCCTGCGCGATGGGAGCAAGACTCCATCTCAAAAAAAAAAAAAAAAAAAAAAAAAGAGGTCTGTATTCACACACCTGGATGTTAAGAAATATAATACCACCAGGTGCGGTGGTTCATGCCTATAATCCTAGCACTTTGGGAAACCAACGCAGGCCAATTGTTTCAGCCCAAGAGTTTGAGATCAGCCTGGGAAACATGGCGAGACCCCATCTCTATAAAAAAATTTAAAATTAGCCAGGCGGGGTGGAGCATGCCTGTAGTCCCAGCTACTTGGGAGGCTGATGTGGGAGGATCGCTTGAGCCCAGGAGGCTGAGACTACAGTGAGCTGTGACGGTATAAAGGCACTGCAGCCTGGGCAACAGACCAAGGCCATGTCTCAAAAAGAAAAGAGGCTGGGTGTGGTGGCTCATGCGTGTAACCCCAGCACTTTTGGAGGCTGAGGTGGGCGGATCGTTTGAGATCAGAAGTTCGAGACCAGCATGGCCAATATAGTGAAACCCTGTCTCTACTAAAAATACAAAAATTAGCTGGGCATGATGGTGCACACCTGTAATCCCAGCTACTAGGGAGGCTGAGGCAGGAAAATCGCTTGAACCCAGGAGGCGGAGATTGCAGTGAGCGGAGATCACGCCACTGCACTCCAGTCTGGGTGACAAAGCTAGATTCCATCTCAAAAAAAAAAAGAAAAAGAAAAAAAGAAAAGAAAATACAGGGGGACCAAAAAAAAAAAAAATCACTTAATATAGCTGTGTGTCCGGTCCCAAAGTATAGAACTCAGAACCTTAAAGTTGGTAAGTGCCTTCATAGATTATCCATTTCCACTCTCCTCAATCATGGTGTTGCTCTGTTGCCTAAGCTGGGTTGGGGTGATCTTGGCTCTCTGCAACCTCCGCCTCCTAGGTTCAAGCGATTCTCCTGCCTCGGCCTCCTGAGTACCTGGGATTACAGGCACCACCATGCTTGGCTAATTTTTGTATTTTTAGTAGAGACGGGGTACCACCATGTTGGCTGGCTGGTCTCAAACTCCTGACCTTAGGTGATCTGCCCACCTCGGCCTCCCAAAGTGCTGGGATTACAGGTGTGAGCCACTGCACCTGGCCACTTATTCAGTATTTTTGACAACAGTCATCAAGCATTCGCTCGAACATCTTTGAGAATAGGAAACCACTACATAATTTCCACACCATCCCATCAGCTCTAAATTTTAGAAAGCTCTGCCTTGCATGCACATAATACAATTGTGTTACGGTGGTGCTGAGAGGAGGTTGAAAGATCTGACCAGCTAGGATTCCTGGGCTGACTGTAGCACGCACCAATTAGGGGAGGTGGGTGAGTCACTTTACTTCTTCCCCCTCTGTTTACTGGCAATTGTACAGCAGACTTCCACAGGATTGTTGTGATCATTTAATTAGACAAGAGGCTGGGTGCGCGGTGGCTCATGCCTGTAATCCCAGCACTTTGGGAGACTGAGGTGGGCAGATCACTAGAAGTCAGGAGTTCAAGACCAGCCTGGACAACATGGTGAAATTCTGTCTCTACTGAAAAAATACAAAAATTAGCTGGGCATGGCAGCAAACACGTGTAATCCCAGCTACTTGAGAGGCTGAGCAGGAGAATTGCTTGAACCTGGGAGGTGGAGGTTGCAGTGAGCTGAGATGGCACCACTGCACTCTAGCCTGGGTGATAGAGTGAGACTCCATCTCAAAAAATATATATAAAATAAAGTAGATAGGAGACATAAAGCCCAAACACATCAGTATTTAATAAGTGTTCTTTCACTAGTTCAACCATTGTGGAAGACAGTGTGGCAATTCCTGAAGGATCTAGAACTAGAAATACCATTTGACCCAGCCATCCCATTACTGGGCATATACCCAAAGGATTATAAATCATGCTGCCACAAAGACACATGCATAGGCCGGGCATGGTGGCTCACGCCTGTAATCCTAGCACTTTGGGAGGCTGAGGCGTGTGGATCACGAGGTCAGGAGATCAAGACCATGGTGAAACCCCACCTCTACTAAAAATACAAAAAAATTAGCCAGGCATGGTGGCAGGCGCCTGTAGTCCCAGCTACTCGGGAGGCTGAGGCAAGAGAATGGCATGAACCCAGGAGGCGGAGCTTGCAGTGAGCCGAGATTGCACCACTGCACTCCAGCCTGGGCGACAGAGCGAGACTCCTTCTCAAAAAAAAAAAAAAAAAAAAAAGACACACGCAGTCATATGTTTATTGCGGCACTATTCACAATAGCAAAGACTTGGAACCAACCCAAATCTCCATCAATGATGCACTGGATTAAGAAAATGTGGCACATATACACCATGGAATACTATGCAGCCATAAAAAAGGATGAGTTCATGTCCTTTGTAGGGACATGGATGAAGCTGGAAACCATCATTCTGAGCAAACTACCACAAGGACAGAAAACCAAACACCTCATGTTCTCATTCATAGGTGGGAATTGAACAATGAGAACACTTGGACACGGTGGGGAACGTCACACACTGGGGCCTGTCGTGGGGTTGGGGGAGGGAGGAGGGATAGCATTAGGAGCTATATCTAATGTAAATAAAGAGTCAATGGGTGCAGCACACCAACATGGCACATGTATACATATGTAACAAACCTGCACGTTGTGCACATGTACCCGAGAACTTAAAATATAATAAAAAAAAGAGTGTGCATTAAAAAAAAAAAAGGTGTTCTAACTCTTCTTCCTTCCCTGTGACAGCCCTTCCTGTGGTTTGAAGCCAGCTGTCAGGGTTCTCCTATGTCCTCCTACTTTTAGCCTAACAGCCATGATTGTTTTCAATCGCCTGCATTTGTCATATTTTAAGTTGCCAACATTGGCATTCTTTTCCAACTATGGCAACTGAAATTCCAGATCTCACAGAATGTGTAGTTTTCAATGCTCCAGGCTAGACCTATAAGATAGGAGGCCAGCAAGATCTATTTACTGGCTGTGATCTCAAAATGTGGTCACCGTTAAGGGACACATTTATCTAAGGGAGAGAGTGAGGCCTTCATTAGCAATGTTGACTCTCGGCCGGGCACGGTGGCTCACGCCTGTAATCCCAGCACTTTGGGAGGCCTAGGTGGGTGGATCACTGGAGGTCAGGAATTTGAGACCAGCCTGGCCAACATGGCAAAACCCCATCTCTACTGAAAAAATACATATATATATTAGCTTGGCATGGTGGTGCGTACCTGCATTCCCAACTACTCTGGAGGCTGAGGCAGGAGAATTACTTGAATCAGAGAGGTAGAGGTTGCAGTTAGCTGAGATCGCACCACTGCACTCCAGCCTGGACGACAGAGTAAAACTCCGTCTCAAAAAAAAAAAAAGAAAGAGAGAGAGATAGAAAGAGAAAGAAAGAAAGAAAGAAAGAAAGAAAGAAAGAAAGAAAGAAAGAAAGAAAGAAAGAGAAAGAAAGAAGCAAGAGAGAAAGAAGGAAAGAAAGAAAAAGAAAGAAAGAAAGAGAAAGAAAGAAAGGAGGGAGGGAGGGAGGGAGGGAAGGGGAGGTGGGAGAGGAGGGGAATGTTGACTCTAATTAAATGCTTTGATTCACTGTCAGACCATGGGCCAAAGGACTTAAGTATAACTAAAAAGAGCCCTCAAATCACTCAGGCTCTTAGAAGGACTGACCGTAATTATGATCTCCCCTCCTTTTTCCTATTGCTCTTTTTTTCTTTTCTTTTTTTTATTATTATACTTTAAGTTTTAGGGTACATGTGCACAATGTGCAGGTTTGTTACATATGTATACATGTGCCATATTGGTGTGCTGCACCCATTAACTCGTCATTTAGCATTAGGTATATCTCCTAATGCTATCCCTCCCCCCTCCCCCCACCCCACAACAGTCCCCGGAGTGTGATGTTCCCCTTCCTGTGTCCATGTGTTCTCATTGTTCAATTCCCACCTATGAGTGAGAACATGCGGTGTTTGGTTTTTTGTCCTTGCGATAGTTTGCTGAGAATGATGGTTCCTATTGCTCTTTAGTTTTTTAGAAATCGTCTTGCTCTCTCACCCAGGCTGCAGTGTAGTGGTGCCATCATAGCTCACTGCAGCCGTGAACTCCTGGGCTCAAGTGATCATCCCACCTAAGCCTCCCAAAATGCTGGAATTACAGGTGTGAGCCACCATGCCCTGCCAGTTCTCATTTAGAAAATATATACCTACTAATCTAACCTAACAGCCGTAACAATATCTATCCAGTCTGAATGGTTTTAGACTCTTTGCATGTTGAATAACTTCAGAATTTAATTCTAACTTCTAGGAGGGAAGTATTGCTACTAAAGTATATTTGAGGCCTGGTGCAGTGGCTCATGCCTGTAATCCCAGCATTTTAGGAGGCTGAAGCGGGCAGATCACCAGAGGTCAGGGGTTTGAGACCAGCCTGGCAACATGGCAAAACCCTGTCTCTACTACAAATACAAAAATTAGCCAATGTGGTGGCACAAGTCTGTAATCCCAGCTACTCAGGAAGCTGAGTCACGAGAATTGCTTGAACCCAGGAGGTGGAGGTTCCAGTGAGCAGAGAACACGCCACTGCACTCTAGCCTGGGCAACAGAGTGAGACTCCGTCTCAAAAAAAAAAAAAAAAAAAAGTATATTTGACCAAAGAACAGCTTCCAGATTATCCTCATAAAACAGTTTGTACATTTTTATTATTTAACAAAGACATATTATGGCTATGCCCAGGCATTCTTCTGTCTTTATAGATACCAACTCATTTAATCCTCATAAAAGCCCTATGAAGTAGGTATAATTGCAATTGCTTAGGAATGGGCAGATTAAGGTTGCCTAATTTGTCCAAAGACACACAAATAGTAAATAGAAGAGCTAGGATTTATACTTGGGTTCTCAGACTCCAGAATATATATATATATAAAAATATATATATATAAATAAATATATATATATATACACATACATATATATATATAATCATCCTACTATTCTTTGCCTTCAACTCCACCATCTCAAGTTGTATGTGTGGTCTGTGTGTGTGTGTGTGTGTGTGTGTGTGTGTGTGTGTGTGTGTATTGTGGGAGGGAGAAGAGGACTTGCTACTGAGACTTCAGACTGGGAAGCCCCACTCTTACTAGCTCTGAGAGTTTACATCTGGAGATATCAAGCAACTGAAGATTTCCCTATCTTTTCTAGAGATTACCACTCTTCTAGAGGGATCTATGTAGTTCAAGGGGGAGAACTGAGAGGCCACAGCCTGGGTGTCACATAGATAGAATCAGTCCTATCCTTCCGGGGAGGCCAATGGTGACACCTGTCACAAATGAGTCTCACTCCCACCTCCAAAACCAAAATTAAAAATCCAGCCAGCCTCCCCCATCCTGCTCTTGGGCAGTTAATCATTTGATCCCAAACAATGGGCCAGAGCATTAGTAGGAATAAATGTGCTCCTGTATTTAGCCTGTGCTTCCAGCCCATGGAGCCTCAATGCTCCAAAATTGAGATCCAAGTCAATCTTGTCATCCTACCCCTTCTTCCCTTATCACCTCCAGTCACCAACTCTGCAGTGTTCACTCAAATCCTTGAGCAGACCCCTGGAGCCTTTGCTTTCTCTGGGGAGGTGGGGGGATGTTTGCCCATTCCTTCACCCCTGTAACTAATCCCAGCTGGGAAATTCCACAGGGATGCAGCTAAGGGAAAACTACTGATTCTGAGCCCCAGTGTGGCAGATGGAGCTGGAAATACACAGGTGGGCAGCTCAGAATTATGCTGGCTATAGTGGGTTCAGCATTGCTGCACCAAAAGACCCCTGCTAGAAACGGATCCCTTAAAGAAAAGGAGGACTGAATAGAAGAAAAATGGTCCAGATTATAAGGAAAGATAAAGCCTGTTTATCATAAGTTTCTGTTCTTATTACTTTTTTTTGAGTGGGATGAAGAGGCAAGAGATTCAAAAGTTTATGAGAAAGCCCTGTTCACACTCAAATCCCTAGAACTTGTGAATATGTCCCCTTAGCTGACCAAAGGGACTTTGCCCTTGATTAAAATGGCAACCTTGAGATGAGGATATTACCTTGGAGTGTCTGAATGAGCCCAATCACAGGAATCCTTCAAAGTAGAGAACCAGCTGGGCGCAGTGGTTCACACCTGTAATCCTATCACTTTGGGAGGCCAAGGCACGAGGATAGCTTGAGGCCAGGAGTCTGAGACCAGCCAGGGCATCTCTACAAACAAGCAAACAAATAAACATTTTAAAAATTAGCCAGGCATGGTTTTAAAAATTAGCTAGGTTAAAACCATGCCTGGCTAATTTTTAAAATGTTTATTTGTTTGTAGAGAGGGGTCTAGTCTCCCAAGGCTGAGGTGGGAGGATCACTTGAGCCCAGGAATTTGACACTACTGTGATGGATCCTGCCACTGCACTCCAGCCTTCGCAACAGACCAAGACCCTGTCTCTATAAAAAAAAAAAAAATTAAAATTAAAAAGTGGTGAACCTGTTCTGTGGTGAGAGGTTTGTTGTGAGAAAGGCTGGACCCCCATTTGCTGGCTTTGATGAAGAAGAGGGACAGTGGCTCACACACATAATCCCAGCACCTAGGCTCAAACGATCTGTCTGCCTTGGCTTCCCAAAATGCTGGGATTACAGATGTGAGCCACCTAGGCTCACCTAGGCCCCATTTGCTGGCTTTGATGAAGAAGAGGGGCAGTGGCTCGCACACGTAATCCCAGCATGCTGGGAGGCTGAGGCGGGTCGATGGCTTGAGCCCAGGAGTTCAAGACTAGCCTGGGCAACATGGCGAGATCCTGTCTCTATGAATAATAATAATTAAAAAATGTTGTGCAATGGAATACTATTCAGCAATTAAAAATGAATTATTTAATAAAGAAGAAGAGGGACATAAACTAAGGAATGTGGGTGGCCTTTAGAAACTGGAAAAGGCAAGAAAGTAGATTCTTCCCTCAATCCTCCAGAAAGGAACACAGCTGAGGTCTAAACTCTAGCCTTTTTCCTCTCTTGCCCAAATTCCTTTCTTTTTTTTTTTTTGTTGAGATGGAATCTTGCTCTGTCACCCAGGCTGGAGTGCAGTGGTGTGATCTGGGCTCACTGCAACCTCCACCTCCTGGATTCAAGTGATTCTCATGCCTCAGCCACTCGAGTAGCTGGGACTACAGGCATGCGCCACTATGTGCCACCACATGCGGCTAATTTTTTGTATTTTTAGTAGAGATGGGGTTTCACTATGTTGGCTAGGCTGGTCACGAACTCCTGACCTCAAGTGATCCACCTGCCTCAACTTCCCAAAGTGCTGGGATTACAGGCGTGAGCCACCGCGCCCAACCCCAAATTCCTTTCTAAGGGGACCCAGGATTCACCTTCTACAAATCATAAAATCTCATCAGGTGGGTTTTATTTAACACTATATAACGTGGCTTACTTTCCAACCTGACTCTGGCACAACATCACATGAAAGGCGAAGAAGGAAACAGTCAGGTGCAGAGGCTCGCGTCTGTAATCCCAGCACTTTGGGAGGCCAAGGCAGGCAGATCGTTTGAGCCTAGGAGTTCGAGACCAGCCTGGGCAATATAGGAAGACAAAAAATACAAAAATTAGCCAGGCATGATGGCGCATACCTATAGTCCCAGCTAGTTGGGAGGCTGAGGTGGGAGGATTGCTTGAACCCAGGACGCAGAAGTTACAGTGAGCCAAGATTGTGCCACTGCACTCCAGCCTGGTCAACAGAGTGAGGTGATGTCTCAAAAGAATAATAATAATAATAATAATCTCTATTAACTAGACCTTTCCTCTTCCAGACCCTCCCAATCCTGAAGAGATTAGCTAGAGTGTAGCATCTTTTAAAGGTCTAAATAGGAAACATTTGCCATTTATTGTCTCTAAGGGCAGCCACCTATGAGACTTCATCTACATAATAACTCTCATCTCTGCACACCCTTACCTATACTCAGACACCACTCTCTATTGATTCCAGGTTTGTGGATAATAACTCTTTCAATCAATTGCCAATCAAAAAATCCTTGAATCCACCTGTGACCTGTAAGCCCTGCTTTGGGTTGTCCTGCCTTTCCAGACTGCACCAATGTGTACCTCACACATACTGATTGATGTCTTATGTCTGTATAAATTCAAGCTGTAACCCAGTGACCTTGGGCACATGTTCTCAGGACCTCTTGAGACTGTTGCTTTGGCCATGGTCATTCATATTTGGCTCAGAATAAACCTCTTTAAGTATTTTACAGAGTTTGACTCTTCATCAACACAGCCCTACTGACAGGCTTGATTTTAGCCCAATGAGATCTGTGTCAGACTTCTGACCTACCTAACGAAGAGAATAAATTTGTGTCCTTTAAGCCATTAAGTTTGTGGTTATTTACTACAGCAGCAATAGGGGTCTAATATGAGACCCTTGACTAACCATGAAGACCCTTCTCCATGGAAATCTAGACAAATAACAGAACTCATCTCTAACATGGTTTGAGAAATTGGTCATTGGTGAAGCAAAAGTATATGGAGAAGGATGTATCTGGCAGAAGCTTTAAACCAGGGGTTGCAAACGAAAAGCCCAAGAGCAAAGCCTACAGAAGAGGGTATTTTGTTTTCTGGACACTGCTTCAATAACTAGAAAACATGAAATTTGGGGTTCTGGTTTCTCTTAAAAAGTTGAAAGGGAGGCCAGCTGTTTCGGCTCATACCTGTACTCCCAGCACTTTGGGGGGCCAAGGCAAGAGGATCACTTGAGGCCAGGAGTTCAAGACCAGCCAGGGAAACAAAAACAGACTCTTGTCTCTACCAAAAACAGAAAAATTAGCGGGTGTGGTGGCGCATGCCTGTAGTCCCAGCTACTTGGGAATCTGAGGCAGGAGGATGGCATAAGCCTAGGAGTTGGAGGTTGCAGTGAGCTGTGATCAAGCCTCTGTACTCCAAGCTGGGTGACAAAGCAAGATCCTGCCTCAAAAAAAAAAAGTTATTCATCTTAAGGGTTCATCTGAGTTCTTCGTCTTAAGAACTCAGGCTAGACCAAGCGAAGTGGCTCACCCTGTAATCCCAGCTCTTTGGGAAGCCCAGGTGGGCAGATCACCTGAGGTCAGGAGTTCAAGCCCAGCCTGTCCAACATGGCGAAACCCCATCTCTACTAAAAATACAAAAATTAGCCAGGCATGGTGGCACACACCTGTAGTCCCAGCTACTTGGGAGGCTGAGGCATGAGAATCAGTTGAACCCAGGAGGCAGATGTTGCAGTGAGCCGAAATCACGCCACTTTACTCCAACCTGGACAACGGAGTGAGACTCCACCTCAAAAAAAAAAAGGAACTCAGGCTAGTTCACCTTCTCTCATCTTCTCCCAATCCCTACTCCTCTCCCAGCCATTCTGGGAATGCTCTCAGTTTTTGGGCAGTGGTTGCTGGCCTTCAGAATGGCCTAAGATTTTGTGTTCCCTGATACAGCACACACTTAAGCCCCCAGCTGGATTCCCACCCAGCAACTGGAGCCAGGCTGGGAGAAGGTAGCTAACACAAGCAGGCCACTCAGGAAGGAACTTTGGAAACAAGTGGATAGAGGCCAAACCCTGTCCTTGGGAACCAGAGAGGGAGATGTGTTTATCAGTTCCCAGGCAGGCTTCTTTCTGAAGGTCTGCCCAGGAAAAGGCCAAATGCCCCCTCCTCCTGGGTAACTTTCCCTGGAGCAGTTTGTGTTCTGGAGAGATACCGAGATGAATTCAGGCCCCTCTTCTCTGGCCTCCAGAGTTTACTCACAAACTGAGTTGGGGCTGGGTAAATTCATATCCTCAGTCTATAACCTTGACGGAGCCTGAGCTCTTGATTCCAGTCCAAACCAATGGCAGCCTACAAGAGGACATGGCCAGAGGGTGAGTAAAAATATTAACCTGGGGAGAGAGGCAGAGTCCACTCCAACAACCTGCAAGTCCAACACCAGGAGAGTGGTGCAGCGCAGAGGTCGGTGGGCGGACGCATACTGGCAACCCACAACACTCCATCCCAGCCCCACCACACTTTGGCCTCTGGTCCCGGGAGGAAGGGGACCCTCGCTTGCATTAGGAGAAAGGAAAGGTATGTCCCTTCCTCATGACGGGTGAAAGGAAGTGACGTGACTCTGGACAGCCAGAGCATTTTCCTCGGCCAATGCATGCCAAGTACAAAAAGCTCACAGCAGCCAAGCAAGACAAGGCTGTGATCCAACCCGGTTCAGGGCACACAGGTGAATGATCACAACCTCAAAAATACCAGAACTGGAAGGAATCCAGGAGAACTTCTAGTTTGGTGATTTTCAGACAGTGCTTGGCAGAGCCTAGTATTTTAAATAACTTTCAAAGGGGCCACTGATGTGGAAGAGGGACAAAGAGAGAAATCCCACTGTGATTCAAACAAAGCAGCTCTATTTTTATTTTTTACTGTATTTTTAAAATTATTTTAGAGACAGGGTCTCACTTTGTCACTTCGGCTGGAATGGGAGTGCAGTGATATGATCAAAGCTCACTGTAGCCTTGACCTCCCTGGCTCAAGCAACCTTCTTGCCTCAGACTGCCAAGGAGCTGGGACCACAGGAGCTCACCACCAAACCCAGCTAATGCTTCTATTTTTGTAGAGATGGGATCTCACCAAGTTGCCCAATCTGGTCTCAAACTCTTGGCTCAAGCCATCCTTCTGCCTCAACCTCCCGAAGTGCTGGGATTACAGGCATGAGCCACCATGCCTGGATATTTTTATTTTTTATACATAGTTTGTACATTTCATCTCAATTAAATATTTAAATAAGTTAATTAAATTAACTATATTACTGCACATGAGCCAGGTGTAGTGGCCCATGCTTGTGTCCCAGCTACTCAGGAGGCTGAGGCGGGAGGATTGCTTGAGCCCAAGAGTTCTAGGCTGCGGTGCGCTATGCCAATTAAATGTCTACACTGAATTTGGCATCAATATGGTGACCTCCCGGAAGCTGAGGGCTATCAGGTTGCCTAAAGAGGGATGAACTCAGCCAGGTCAGAAACGGAGCACGTCAAAACTCCTGTGTTGATCAGTAGTGGGATCATGCCTGTGAATAGCCACTGCTTTCCCGCGTGGACAACATGTTGAGACCCCATCTCTTTTTTAAAAAATGACTGCATTAAAAGACTAAGCTACAGGTCATGCGTAGTGGCTCACACCTGTAATCCCAGCTCTTCGGGAGGCCGAGGCAGACAGATCACTTGAGGTCAGAAGCTCAAGACTAGCCTAGTCAACATGGTGAAACACCATCTCTACTTAAAAAAAAAGAAAAAAAAAAATGGCCGGGCACGGTGTCTCAGGCCTGTAATCCCAGCACTCTGGGAGGCCGAGGCAGGCGGATCACGAGGTCAGGAGATCGAGACCATCTTGGCTAATACAGTGAAACCCCGTCTCTACTA
>NW_026652297.1:38343946-38366193 GCF_009828535.3 Hylobates moloch | reverse complement strand
AAATTAGCTGGGCATGGTGGTGGGCACCTGTAATCCCAGCTACTCTACTCGGGAGGCTGAGGCAGGAGAATCGCTTGAACCAGGGAGGCGGAGGCTTCAGTGAGCCAAGGTCCTGCCACTGCACTCCATCCTGGACAACAGAGTGAGACTCCATCTCAAAAAAAAAAAAGGTTAAGCTGGCCGGGCACGGTGGCTCACGCCTGTAATCCCAGCACTTTGGGAGGCCAAGCCGGGTGGATCGCCTGAGGTCAGGAGTTCAAGACCAGCTTGGCCAACATTGTCTCTACTACAAATACAAAAATTAGTCGGGCGTGGTAGTGGGTGCCTCTAATCCAAGCTACTAGGGAGGCTGTGGCAGGAGAATCGCTTGAACTTGGGAGACAGAGGTTGCAGTGAGCCAAGATGTCACCATTGCACTCCAGCCTGGGCAACAAGAGCAAAACTCCATCGAAAGAAAGAATGAAGAAAGAAAGAAGAGAAAGAAAGAAAGAAAGAAAGAAAGAAGAAAGAAAGAAAGAGGAAGAAAGAAAGAAAAAGAAAGAAGAGAGAAAGGAAAAGGTTAAGCTACAAAAAAAAAAAATCGAAAATCACCAATCTTATTCTTCACTTCATAAATGAGAAAACTGAGATACAGAGGCGAATAACTGGAAGTCACAGAGAAAGTAATCAAACCAGGACTCAAGTATGGAGAAATTTCTAGGCATCCACCAGATTCCATTCTCCCTTTCTTCCTTTTATTGAAACACCTGCCCCAGGCTTTAACCAGACACATAACTATTGGGCTAGAGACCACAGTCCACAGACTCCTTTGCAGTGACTAAGTTCTCAGCAATGTGAATTAAAATAATGCTCTGTTTCTTATAAGGAAAATGCTGTTTCTTCGCTCTCTGGTATCTTTCCTCTGGGTTGGGACATAAGATATCTAACTGTTGAGATAAGATAAGACCTTATGAACAAGGAACACGTCTCAGGACACACCCACATAGAAAAAGAACGTGGATCTCCCAAAGGCTTTGTGAATCAGAACCACCTCCTTGCACTGCACTTTCTACTTTCTTTGGAATATTTATGAGACAGAAATAAACTGGATTGTTGGAGCACTCTG
Organism: Hylobates moloch; assembly: GCF_009828535.3. Classification (NCBI taxonomy): domain Eukaryota; kingdom Metazoa; phylum Chordata; class Mammalia; order Primates; family Hylobatidae; genus Hylobates; species Hylobates moloch. The sequence continues at coordinate 38,365,088 of NW_026652297.1, read as the reverse complement.
GTATTTTTATGTCTTTTTGTTACAGTAGCTATATCATTTATGAATTGCTAAGTAACAAATTACTCCGCAACTCAGTAGCTTGAAACAACAAACATGGGAGGCCCAGGCAGGAGGATCACTTGAGGCCAGAAGTTCAGTGCCAGCCTGGGCAACATAACAAGAACCCATCTCTTCAAAAAAAAAAAAAAAATTAAAAATTAGCTGGGCATAGTGGCTTGCAGCTGCAGTCCTAGCTACTCAGGAGGCTGATGCAGAATGTTTGCTCAAGCCCAGGAGTTTAAAGTTGCAGTGAGCTATGATCACACTAGTATACTCCAGCCTGGGCAACAAAGTGAGACCTTGTCTTAACAATAAAAATTGGCTGAGCACAGTGGCTCACACCTGTAATCCCAGCACTTTGGGAGGCCAAGGCAGGCAAATCACCTGAGGTCAAGAGTTCGAGACCAGCCTGGCCAGCATGGTGAAATCCTGTCCCTAATAAAAATACAAAAATTAGCCGAGCGAGGTGGCGGGTGCCTGTAATGCCAGCTACTTGGGAGGCTGAGGCAGGAGAATCGCTTGAGCCTGGGAGGTGGAGGTTGTAGTGAGCCCAGATCGTGCCACTGCATTCCAGCCCGGGCAGCAGATCAAGACCCCATATCAAAAATTAATAAATAAATAAAAATTAGTGCCTCACATCTGTAATTCCAGCACTCTGGGAGGCCGAGACTGGTTGATCATGTGAGGCCAGGAGTTCAAGACCAGCGTGGCCAACATGGTGAAACCCTGTCTTTACTAAAAATACAAAAATTAGCCTGGCGTGGTGGTGCATGCCTGCAGTCCCAGCTACCTAAGAGGCTGAGACATGAGAATCGTTTGAACCCAGGAGGTGGAAGTTTCAGTGAGCTGAGACTGAAGCACTGCACTCCAGCCTGGGCAACAGAGTGAGACTCTGTCTCAAAAATATAAATTACACAATTAATTAAAATTAAAATTAAAAAAATTTAAAAACATTTCTTGTCTCATAGTTTCTGTGGGTTAGGAACTCAGGAGCAGCTCAGCTGCCTCAGGATCCCTTCTGAGGCTGCAGCCAGAGTATTGGTGGGGACCACAGCCATCCAGAACTGCTAGCTCAGGACTAGAATATTCACTCCCACGTTCAACCACTCTGGCTGTCATCAGAGACCTCAGCTCCTCATCACGTGGCTTCTCCACAGGTGAGTATCTTTGTGAGGCAGTTCTTGGCTTCCCCCAGAGCAAATGACCAGAAATAAGGAGTGGCCCAGAAGGAAATTGCAGTGCATTTTTATAACCCCAGTCCCAAGTCAAGCACTGTCACCTCCCTTTCATTCTATTTGCTAGAAGAGTCACCAAGTTCTTTGTAGTCCCATCACCTTGGGAGGCCAAGGTGGGAGGCCAGGAGTTCAAGACCAGCTGGGCAACATAGCAAGACCCTATCTCTACAAAAAAACAAAAGAAAATAAACAGCCAGGCATGGTGGTACACACCTGTAGTCCTAGCTACTCGGGAGCCTGAGGTGGGAGGATTGCTTGAACCCAGAAGTTGGAGGAAGCGGTGAGCTAGAATTGAGCCACTGCACTCCAGCCTGGGTGACAGAGCAAGACACTGTTTCAAGAAAAATAAAAATAAAAATAAAAACAAAAAATACAGCTGGGCGCCGTGGCTCATGCCTGTAATCCTAGCACTTTGGGAGGCTGAGGTAGGCAGATCACCTGAGGTCGGGAATCTGAGATCAACCTGACCAAAATGGAGAAACCCCATGTCTACTAAAAACACAAAATTAGAGGTTGCAGTGAGCCGAGATGGCACCATTGCACTCCAGCCTGGGCAACAAGAGCGAAACTCCATCTCAAAAAAAAAAAAAAAAAAATTAAAAAAAAATTAAAAATTAAAATAAATTTCTTTTTAAAAAAAGTCACCAAATCCTGCCCAAGCTCAAGGGGGTGAGAACTAGGCTTCACCTTTTAAAGGGAGGAGTATCAAAGAATGTGTGGACATATTTTCAAACTACCATAGTGGCTCAGCCTGTATCCTATCATTATTATTTTTAACTCATCAACTTTTTAATTTTTCTTTTTTTGAGACAAGTTCTGGCTCTATCCCCCAGGCTGCAGTACAGAGGTGCCATCTCGGCTCACTGCAACCTCCACCTCCCAGGCTCAAGCAATCCTCTCATTTCAGCCTCCAGTGTAGCTGGGGCTACAGGCGCATACCACCACAGCCAGCTAATTTGTGTGCGTGTGTCTTCTTTTGTAGAGATGGGATTTTGCTATGTTGCCCAGTCTGGTTTCAAATTCGTGAGCTCAGCTGGGTGCAGTGGCTCACACCTGTAATTTCACCACTTTGGAAGGCCAAGATGGGCAGATCACCTGAGATCAGGAGTTCAAGACCAGCCTGGCCAACATGGTGAAACCCTGTGTCTACTAAAAAAAAAAAAAATACAAAAATTAGCCGGGCATGATGGCGGATGCCTTTAATCTCAGCTACTCGGAAGGCTGAGGCAGGAGAATCGCTTGAACCTGGAAGGTGGAGGTTGCAGTGAGCCGAGATCTAGACTCCAGTCTAGACAACAAGAGCAAGACTCCATCTCAAAAAAAAAAAAACCACTCATGAACTCAAGCAATCCACCTGCCGCAGCCTCTCACAGCACTGGGATTATAAGGATGAGCCATGGTGCCCAGCCTAATCCATAACTTTTACAGAATTTTTTTATCCTGCATCCTAATTAATACGCTAAATCTACCAACTCCTATCCCAGTGCATATTCTGAGCCATAATGCTTCATGATGTAGTTCAAGGACAATAATAACTAACATCACTGGCGGCTTTTTATGTGCCAGGCACATGCCAAGCATTTCCAAACATTTTGTCCCTCATAAGAACCTCTGTGGTAGATTCTACAACAAGCCTTAATTTTTTTTTTCTTTTTTTTTTTGAGTTTCATTGTTGTTGACCAGGCTGGAGTGCAATGGCACAATCTCAGCTCACTGCAACCCCTGCCTCCTGGACTCAAGTAATTCTCCTGCCTCAGCCTCCTGAGTAGCTGGGATTACAGGCATGCACCACCATGCCTGGCAATTTTTTTATTTTAGGTAGAGACGGGGTTGCGCCATGTTGACCAGGCTGGTCTCAAACTCCTGACCTCAGGTGGTCCACCCGCCTCAACTTCCCAAAGTGCTGGGCTTACAGGCATGAGCCACTGCGCCCTGCCTACATGCCTTAATTTTATAGGTGAGGAAACAGGTTTAGCAGAGTTCATATCAGGCCAGGCTCCCACACCTTACTCCTTTTTTTTTTTTTTTTTTTGAGACGGAGTCTCACTCTGCTGCCCAGGCTGGAGTGCGGTGGCACGATCTCACCTAGCTACAACCTCCACCTCCCAAGCTCAAGCAATTATTGTGCCTCAGCCTCCCAGTTAGCTGGGATTACAGGCACCTGCCACCATGCCTGGCTAATTTTTGTATTTTTAGTAGAGACAGGGTTTTTTCACCACATTGGCCAGGCTGGTCTCAAACTCCTGGTGGGTGATCCACCCACCTCGGCCTTTCAAAGTGTTGGAATTACAGGCATGAGCCACTGTGCCTGGTCCCAAGCCTTACTCTTTTTTTTTTTTTTTTAGATTTTTAATAAAATTATTATTATACTTTAAGTTCTGGGGTACATGTGCAGAATGTGCAGGTTTGTTACACAGGCATACATGTGCCATGGTAGTTTGCTACACCCATCAACCCATCATCTATATTCGGTATTTCTCCTCTTGCTATCCCTCCCCCAAGCCTTATTCTTAATCACTGCACTAGTGCTGGGGAAAATGTGTGCTTTATGGAGAGACTGAGATTGGTTGGAATTCTGGCACCAACACTTAAGAATTATCTGATTTTGGTCAGGGCATCGTGGCTCACACTTGTGATCCCAGCACTTTGGAAGGCCGTGGTGAGTGGATCACCTGAGGTCAGGAGTTCAAGACCAGCCTGGCCAACAGGGTGAAACCCCATCTCTACTAAAAATACAAAAATTAGCCGGGCGTAGTGGAGGGCACCTGTAGTCTCAGCTACTTGGGAGGCTGAGGCAGGATTATTGCTTGAACCCAGGAGGTGTAGGTTGCAGTGAGCCAAGATCGTGCCACTGCACTCCAGCCTGGGTGACAGAGCGAGACCCTGTCTCAAAAAAAAAAAAAAAAGAATTATGTGATTTTTCTTTCTTTTATTTGCTCATCTTTGTTAGGCAAGAATTATGTGATTTTTGGTGAAACCTAATCTTCTTGGGCTTTGATTTTACCTTATAGAAAAATAGAAAAAAAGATAATCCCTTAACGGTTATGATTAGGAATAAATAAAACTATCCAAAGACCTGAGCACAGGGCTTGGCACAGATGGGGTGGTCAGTAAAACGTGGTCTTCTCCCCTCCTTCACTTTTTTCTCAAGTCTCCACTTTCATTCATACATGAGATGGTTCAGCTGTGGCCAGACTGTTGGCTTCGTTCCAGAAAGCAAAACGTAGCAGGACTATGCAGAATTCCTGGGAAACCAGGTACGCCTGAACTCCATAGCCTTTGTTTCCTCCCAGCCTCAGCTGACACTTAGGAAAAGCACCAGAGCATTCCCTAAAGAAATGCTTTAATTAATAAAAGCCCCTGGCACCATCCCAGAACTGCCCCAGCTTCTGGAGAGAGAAAGTGTTTTCCTCCTTCGTCACACCAATGCCTTTTTCTCTGATTGCACTTTCCACGTGGTTTTCAAGCTGACAGGAAGGGTGGGAAATTGCTGCTTTGTTTTCCTGGAGAACCACAGACTAGGACCTGGGGGCGTTGCTGGGTAGATTATGAACACCTTTGGCCAAGAGTTGCATCAATCCCCTAAAAAAATCTAGGTACTGGCTAGGCACGGTGGCTCACGCCTATAATCCCAGCACTTTGGGAGGCCAAGGCGGGCGGATCACCTGAGGTCGGGAGTTCGAGACCAGCCTAACCAACATACGAAAAATCCAAAATTAGCCAGGCATGGTGGCGCATGCCTGTAATCCCAGCTACTCAGAAGGCTGAGGCAGGCGAATCACTTGAACCCAGTAGGTGGAGGTTGTGGTGAGCCGAGACTGCGCCATTGCACTCCAGCCTGGGCAACAAGAGCGAAACTCTGTCTTGAAAAAAAAAAAAAAATCCTGTGACTGAGACTTCTAGCGTATCTGGACAGAGGAAGGCTAGATCTTCTAAGAATAAAAATTGCAGCCGGGGAGACAGAGCAAGATCTTGTCTCAAAAAAAAAAAAAAGGAAGAAAAAGTGAAGGCTTCATTTGCCCCATGTACAATGCACGACTCTCAACACCTTCAAAGAATTACATGCTCCTCCCATGAAAACGCTTCTTTTTTTTTTGAGACGGAGTCTTGCTCTGTGCCCCAGGCTGGAGTGCAGTGGCGCGATCTCGGCTCACTGCAAGCTCCGCCCCCCGGGTTCACGCCATTCTCCTGCCTCAGCCTCCTGAGTAGCCGGGACTACAGGTGCCCGCCACCACGCCCAGCTAATTTTTTGTATTTTTAGTAGAGACAGTGTTTCACTGTGTTAGCCAGGATGGTCTCGATCTCCTGACCTCGTGATCCGCCTGCCTCGGCCTCCCAAAGTGCTGGGATTACAGGCGTGAGCCACCGCGCCCGGCCTGAAAACGCTTCTTATACAAAATTTAAAAGTTTGGGAAAATATTGTGACAATTTGTCTAATTCTGAAATATGACATGTTTACTTGGGGTTATCTTTTTTTTGGTGGGGGGCGGGGAACTGGGTCTCACCTTGTCACCCAGGTTAGAGTACAGTGACAAAATCTCAGCTCACTGCAACTTCTGCCTCTCAGGCTCAAGCCATCCTCCTGCCTCAGCTTCCTGAATAGCTGGGACTACAAGTGCACGCCACCATGCCCAGCTAATTTTTGTACTTTTTGTAGAGATGGGGTTTTGCTATGTTACCCAGGCTGGTCTTGAACTCCTGAGCTCAAGCGATCTGCCTACCTTGGCCTCCCAAAATGCTGGGATTACAGGCATGAGCCATGGCCCCCAGCCATTTATCATTTTTTATAACCATCCATGGTTAGCATTCTCTGCTACATTATCAGGTCACACTTGGAGGCCCATGGAAGAGGGTGTCTTACTAAAGATGAAAGGAGGTGATTCAGGCCTTTTCCCCCATGCACCTCCACAGAATTGACTGCTTCTCTCCAGAGTGTTTCTCTAATGTTCACAAGGCCTTAAAATGAGGGGGCTCACGGACTGTCTAAGAGGAAGTTGGAGTCGGGCAGTGGGAATAAAAAGAATCCCTTGATTCCTTAGAAACTTTTCTAGGCCAGGCACGGTGGCTCCTACCTGTAATGCCAGCACTTTGGGAGGCCAAGGCTGAGGGATTGCCTGAGTTCAGGAGTTCAAGATCAGCCTGGGCAACATGGCGAAACCCCAGAAAATTAGCCAGGCACGGTAGTATGTGCCTGTAGTCCCAGCTAGTCGGGAGGCTGAGGTGGGAGGATCGCTTGAGCCTGGGAGGTGGAAGTTGCAGTGAGCCGAGATGTCACCACTGCACCACTGGGTGACAGAGCAAGACCCTGTATAAAAAAATTAATTAATTTAAAAAAGTTTTTCCGGAAGTTTAGTATTATTTTTTTCTCTTTCCATGGAATATTTTAAAACATATTTATTTCTTTTCTTTTTTCTTTTTTTTTTTGTCTTGCCCTGTTGCTCAGGCTAGTGTCTAGTGGCTCAATCATAGCTCACTGCAGCCTTGAACACCTCAGCCTCTGGAGTAGCTGGGACTACAGGCATGTGCCACCATGCCCAGCTGATTTTTATTTTTTGTAGAGATGGGGTCTTGCTATGTTGTCCAGGCTGGTCTCCAACTCCTGGCTCAAGCTCCTTCACCTCAACCTCTCAAAGTGCTGAGGTGTGAGCTACCACACCCATCCTAGAAACATATTTCTACTTCATATTTATCAAGTAGCTTTGAATATATGGCCCGTCATCTTCTTTACTGTTTCAATAAACCAGACTAGTCTTCCTGACTCATGTGGAGCTGAGTCACCTGGTGGTGAGGGTAGAGGAGTGAGAGATCTAAATTTGGTTGACCTGATTTGAGAAATCAGCTTATCTTCCATAGAACCCTTCAGTCCAGGAAAATGCTGGGACTGAACCAATCATTTCAAAGATGCCCAGAACCAAAGCCCTTCTACCAACATATAACTCCCAATGTCAGCCATCAGTTGAGGTCCTGTGGCCACACTGGCCAGGAGGGACGAGGGGAGGAGAGTGTGAAGGGATGCACTAGTTTGTCAAAATTGGAGTCCTTAAGTGCCTCAGGAGATCTTATTGAATGCTTAAAGTATCAGGCTTAAAATATAAATTGTTGCACCTGTAATCCTAGCTACTCAGGAGGCTGAGGCAGGAGAATCACTTGAACCCGGGAGGCGGAGGCTGCAAGTGAGCTGAGATCAAGCCACTGCACTCCAGCCTGGGCGACACAGAGCAAGACTCCGTTCAAAAAAAGAAGAATTTCCATCATTCCTACGTTTAAGTGTGTTTTCCTTCCAAGAACCTCTAGTCCAAAGGGGAGTGGGATGGGAGGTGTTCCTCACTTCCCGTCAATTTTCCCTTCAAAGGCTCTCCTTCTTTCACAGTCTGGTGCTGGAGGCAGTTAGCAGGACAGCCTTAATAAAATTAGGATCACCCATCACACCTCTCCCCTGAGCCAATGAATAGAAAGAACTATTGGATAAGTTACCATTATGCACACTTTTTTTTAAAGACTTTATTTTTCAGCGTAGTTTTAGGTTCACAGCAAAACTGAGAAGGTGCAGAGTTCTGATACACTCCCAGCCCCACACATGTATAGATAGCGTCCCCCATTAATCCCAGCACTTGGGAGGCTGAAGCAGGCAGATAGCCTGAGCTCATGAGTTTGCGACCAGCCTGGGCAATGTGGCGAAACCCAGTCTCTACAAAAAATACGAAAAAAAAAAAAATTAGCCGGGCATAGTGGTGAGTGCCTGTAGTGCCAGCTACTCGGGAGGCTGAGGTGGGAGGATGGCTTGAACCCAGGAGGTGGAGGTTGTAGTGAGCCAAGATCACGCAACAGCATTCCAACCTGGGCAACAGAACCAGACCTTGTCTCTAAATAAATAAAACAACAAAAAAGAAAGAATATACACAGCCTATGTTCAAGGAAGAGTAATAACAAAAAGCTTCATGGCTGATGAGTAGTGTGTGGTGAAGGGGAGTATTTGAGTATGAGGAAGATTGAAACAAATAAGGCTAGACTGAAACACTTTATTTTAATAGTTTTTTCTTTTTTCTTTTTGAAACAGAGTAGTCTCGTTCTGTCGCCCAGGCTGGAGTGCAGTGGCACAATCACAGCTCACTGCAGCTGCATCTTCGACTTCTCGAACTCCTCGACTTCTCCCACCTCAGCCACCAGAGTAGCTGGGGACTGCAGGTGTGCACCACCAGGCCCAGCTAATTTTTGTATTTTTATACACGTGGCTTCACCATGTTGCCCAGGATGGTTTCAAACTCTTGAGCTCCAGCAATCCACCCGCCTCAGCCTCCCAAAGTTTTGAGATTATAGGAGTGAGTCTAGACTGAAACACTTTGAATGCCACACTCTAGTTTACAGAACTTTATTCTGTAAACACTGGAGACCAACAAATGTTATTAAGCAAAGAAATGTTCAGATTTACATTTTACAAAGATAATTGTGACCAGAATGGATGGACTTGAGAGTGAAATCAGAGCACTGTTTCTTTCAATAGCCGCATGAGAATTTGAGGGGTGGGGAAGACAAGGCACATTAAAATGAAAATTTCTGGGTCCACCCTTTATTGAATCAGAATCTCTGGGCTCAAGGCCTGGGAATCTGCATGTTACATCTAAAACGTAGGAGTGATTCTTGTAGGCTCTGAAGTCTGAGCTATAGACTAGAATCAGAACGGCCAGTTAGGAAGCTTTTGCAATCATCCAATTAAGAAATGAAATGTCCTGGGTGCCATGGCTCATGCCTATAATCCGAGCAATCTGGGAGGCTCAGGCAGGAGGATCACTTGAGTCCAGGAGTTCGAGACCAGCCTGAGCAACATAGTGAGACCACTCATCTATACAAAACAATTAAAAAGTAGCTGGGCTTGGTGGCAGGCAACTGTGGTCCCAGTTTCTTGGGAGGCTAAGGTGACAGGACTGCTTGGGCCCAGAAGTTGGAGGCTGCAGTGAACTATGATTGCACTGCTGCACTCCAGCTGAGTGACAGAGGAAGGGTCTAACTCAAAAAAGAAAAAGAGGGCTGCGCGCGGTGGCTCACGCCTATAATCCCAGCACTTTGGGAGGCTGAAGCAGGAGGATCACTTGAGGCCAGGAGTTCGAGAACAGCCTGTCCAGCATGGCGAAACCCCGTCGCTACTTAAAAAACAAAAATTATCTGGGCATGGTGGTGAGCGCCTGTAATCCCAGCTACTCTGGAGGCTGAGGCAGGAGAATCACCTGAACCCGAGAGGCGGAGGTTGCAGTGAGCTGAGATCGCGCCGCTGCACTCCAGCCTGGGCGATAGAGGGAGACTCTGTCTCCAAATACATAAGTAAATAAATAACAGATCTGTAGGCCGAAAACGATGTGGCAGTAATTGTTCCTTTGCCTTGGTGTCCCTGAGCAAAAGGCGGGCCCCCACCCCGGGGCATCGCACGTCGCCGCTCCCTTCTCTGCAGACCGGAGTTTCCCCAGCCCTGGGAAGACAAAGTGTGAGGCGCCCACAGTGCGAAGATCCTCCCGGCTTCCAGGGAAGGGAGGCCGGGCCTGCAAATAATAGCCGGGGGCAGGAGAAAGGCTCCGATTGGTCGGAGGGAGGGTGACGAACAAGGGGCGGAGTTTTCCTGGGGGCTGGTGGGGGAAGTAAAAGGGAGGGGGTGTGCACCGCCGGGTGTCAGTTTCGGAACCCTAGCCAGCTCACCTCCGCGCCGCTGAACCCGATCCGAGCCTCCGGCAAAGGTTTTTCCCTCCTCCCCCGGCCGAGGGCTTCTGCCGCACGGGCACCCCCGCCCCGCGGCGCCCCACATTCCCCCAGCCCGGGGCCCTTGGCGCGTGCGCTCCGTGCGGCTCTGCTCCGCGGGACTGTTTGTTTCCTCCTCGTCCCTCTTTGTTGGGCTGAACACCGACCTCGCCAAAGCCCCCGACTCCGGAGGGAGTTCGGCTTCTCCAGCAGGGCGGCTGCAGCGCGCTGCCCCGACCCCGCCTGCGGCCCCTCACGCCGCCAGTGCTCCCACCCCGCCTTCCTGGCACCCCGCCTGCGTCCGTTCGCCCGAGGAAGCCAACCGCGACTTCATTGATGCACCCATTCCAGTGGTGTAACGGTGAGTCCCCGGGGCGAGGGCCGAGCCTACGTGGGGCTGGTGGGAGCCGCGGCGCTGGGAGCAAGGTCGGACAGCAGCGCGCTGGTCCTCCCTCGGGAACCAAGTTTCTCCTGAAATGGGACAGTCGAGAAGGCGTCCTGGCGCCCCACTCTGCTCTGCACAGCGCGGAATTTGAAACTATCCAGGTTTCACTCCAGAGCCTGGAAGGGGCCTTCGGACGGGCGGCGGGCCGGGGGCGTGGGAGCCGAGGGGTTCCCGGCCTTTGTGTGGCGGCCCCGCTCTTCTACCCCCTTCCCCTGCCTTTGTGCGCTCAAACTCTGTTCTTTGTTGTGGTTGTCGGAGGAGAATTAAATCCGCACTCGGGCTGGGATCTCCTAGAGGGAGCTCAAGTTCCCGGCCTGAAACTTTGCAGGCTATTGTAAATATGTATACCGTGCAGCGTGCGGGACGGGGCGCGGGGGTGGCTTCCTCTAGCTTTGTTGGTTTCCCACGGGCTGCTGGCGTGGCTTGGTGCCTGTGGAAGACTGGATTAAAGAGTCGCTTTCGGCCAGGCGCGGTTGCTCACGCCTGTAATTCCAGCACTTTGGGAGGCCGAGGCGGGCGGATCACCTGAGGTCGGGAGTTCGAGACCAGCTTAACCAACATGGAGAAACTCCGTCTCTACTAAAAATACAAAATTAGCCGGGCGTGGTGGCACATGCCTGTAATCCCAGCTACTTGGGAGGCTGAGGCCGGAGAATCGCTTGAACCCAGGAGGCGGAGGTTGCAGTGAGCCGAGATAGTGCCATTACACTCCAGCCTGGGCAACAAGAGCAAAACTCCATCTAAAAAAAAAAAAAAAAGAGCCGTTTTTCTGAGTTGATAAACCCTTGCAGAGAGCTCCGCGCCCGGCTGTCCCTGGGGTGCGAGGTTGGCCTGGCGGGAGCCGTGCTTTCTGGCCCCGAGGCCAGATTGGGGTGTCTGCTCCTGAGCCCAAGTGAAGGCCACACCTCCAGACGCGTCAACCCCTCGCCCGCATTTCACCCCAGGCCTGGGTGATGCTTCTAAGTTAGTTCATTTCACCTGAGGCTTTTTGGAGGTTCAGGTGATACTGGGTTAGGCTGGAGTCTGATTCCTCAGCAAGCTACCTGAAAGGTGTTTCTGAGCAGGACACTTCAAAACCTTGGATACTAATCGCCCCCCACCCCACCCCCTCCAGTCCTCCTGGGGTCCTAGTCTTGACCGCATTGTCCCGATGCTCGGAGAGTTTCTGGGAGAGAGAGATGGGAAGCAGTTGGCCTTATCTCTCAGTATGGCAAGCGAACTAGTTACAGGGGGAAAAAAATCATTCTTGAGAGTAGACTCCTGCCAGATCTTGGATTAATTATGTCAAGAGGCTTTGTTTTAAGGCAGGGTTTGGGTAGCATGTATACCCCCCCGTCCCCCCACCCCGCCTTCCTCCTTTTGCTGGTCGGATCTCATTTCCTGAAAATGAACCAAGCCGTGTGTGATAGGCGGTTTTGTGGGAGAGGGGGCAGAGGATGGGGGTTGAGGAAGGCCCTTGCACCCTAGCATCTGGGAAAGATTCCCGTTGGCTCGGAAAGAGAAGCAGTTCCCAGATCCCCTGGTCTTTCTTGGCCAGCCCTTGTCTGACGTCATTCCTGCTCCCAGCCTGCCAGATGAGATGAGACATTCTGATGTCAGTGCTTTCATAGGTTGGCCGAGACAATGGAACAGAGACTTAGGGAGAAATGAGGCAGCTGTCAGTAACACTGCCCTGTCTGGGCAGCCCCTTTTCATATCAGATTTTAGACTTGCTGCTTTATTTTTTTTATTTTTTATTTTTTTGAGACTGAGTTTCGCTCTTGTTGTCCAGGCTGGAGTGCAATGGTGCGATCTTGGCTCACCACAACCTCCGCCTCCCGGGTTCAAGTGGTCCTCCTGCCTCAGCTTCCCAAGTACCTGGGATTACAGGCATGTGCCACCACGGCCGGCTAATTTTGTATTTTTAGTGGAGAGGGGGTTTCTCCAGGTTGTTCAGACTGGTCTTGAACTTTTGACCTCAGGTGATCTGCCCACCTTAGCCTCCCAAAGTGCTGGGATTACAGGCGTGAGCCACCGCGCCCAGCCTACTTTAATTTTTTTTTTTTTTTGAGAGAGGGTCTCACTCCGACAACCATGCGGGAGTGCAGTGGCACGATCAGGGCTCACTGCAGCCTCCAACTCCCAGGCTCAATGGATCCTCCTGCCTCAGCCTTCCAGCATAGCTGGAACCATAGGTGTGTGCAACCATACCTGGCTACTGGCTAATTTTTAATTAATTAATTAATCTACTTTTTAGGGATAGGGTTTCACTACATTGCCTGTGCTGGTCTTGAACTCCTGGGCTCAAGCAATCCTCCCACCATGGACTTTCAAAATGCTGGAATTACATGCGGGAGCCACCTTGTCTGGCCCTCTTTGCACTTCTTAGAAAAGTGACTGAGAGATCCTGTCCTTTGACTCCAGTGAAGAAGCAACCCCTCCCCCCCCTTCAGAAACTACCTGGAACCCCTTTCCTGGGGCTGGTATTCTCTGTCCTTATATAGTTTTAAAGAAAAACTTACTACAGTGTCAGCTTTTGACCAGTGGACTATTTTGCCATTTCTTTAATAGTAACACAAGCAAATGAACCATCTCCTCTTGACTATGCTCTTCCCACCGACCTCTTTATCACGGGAAATACCAAGCTCACTGATTCAATCAGTGGGAGATAAAGGGGAAGCCTTTATCAGGCAGGATAAGATGGTGGGGATAAACTGATCAGAGGACTTGCGGGGACCATCGTGCTTGTGGAGTGCACAGATATCCTCTGTAATAGCTCTGACCAGGTTCTGCAAGTTGCCAGAACTGGAAACCAAAGGAGGTTTCAGCTCATAAAAGGTGCCTGGAAGAACTAAGGAAATGGATGGTTAGACCCTCTTGTAACATCAAATACTGCTGAGGACGGAGGTGAGAAAACAGCTGGGAGCACCAGGTCTTGTTGGAAGGGAAGTCCTGAGCCCCTTTTCCAGCATAGACTGAAGTTTGTCAGTCTAGCCAGTCTGCCATGATATCCTCAAGGAAAATTGTTCTTCTTTGACCCACAGAAAGTAAATATTTGGGTGGGGAGTGGTGGTGAAAACCACTTTCTCTCTAACCCCTACTAGAGCCTAGACACCAGGAACTTCCTGTTGGGCACAGCAAAGTTTAGTAACTAATTATTTCTTTCATTTCAACTTAATCAAAAAGTCTTTCACAACAAGAACTTTTACTTTCTGTTTTCCCACAATGTGTAGGTCAGTGCATAAAGCAAGCCCTCAATAATACTTGCTGGTTGACTGGTGATCCATTAGCGGAGGGCAGTTTCTGGGCAATTTTCCCAAACATCAGTCCTGCTGCTTTGAAGTGGGAGATTTTGCCAAGGGGACCAGGTTATTTTAAGAAAATGGAGAATTACTTATCTATTAACTAGTGATTGAGACCAAGCCAAACTCTAGGCTAGGCCGGACACTGGAGAATATACAAAAGTCCAAGTTGGAGTGAGCAAACCTAGGAGGGTTCAGGCTTTTTTTTTTTTTTTTTCTTTTTTTCTTGAGACGGAGTCTCGCTCTGTCGCCCAGGCTGGGGCACAGTGGCGCGATCTCAGCTCACTGCAGCCTCTGCCTCCTAAGTTCAACCAATTCTCCTGCCTCGGCCTCCCGAATAGCTGGGACTACAGGTGTGCACCACCATGCCCAGATTTTTTATTTTGTTTTGTTTAGAGACTGGAGTCTGTCTCTGTTGCCCAGGCTAGACAGTGGTGCGATCTCGGCTCACTGCAACCTCCGCTTCCCAGGTTAAAGCAATTCTCCTGCCTCAGCCTCCCGAGTAGCTGGGATTATGGGTGCCAGACACCACACCCAGCTAATTTTTGTATTTTAGTAGAGATGGGGTTTCACCGTGTTAGCCACGTTGGTTTTGAACTCCCGACCTCAGGTGATCTGCCACCTCAGCCTCCCAAAGTGTTGGGATTACAGGCGTGAGTCACTGTGCCTGGCCTGAGCCTCACTTTCTGTGGTGAAAATCTTTGTGTCTTTTTTTCCTATGTGGTAAGATCATCTAATCTTTTTTTTTTTTGAGACAAGGTCTTACTCTGTGGCCCATGCTAAGTGCAGTGGTGCAATCATGGCTCACTGCAGCCTCGATCTCTCAGACTCAAGTGATTCTCTGATCTTAGCCTCCTGAGTAGCTGGGATTATAGGCACTTACCACCACACCCAACTAATTTATCATTATTATTATTTGTAGGGGTGGGGTCCTACTATGTTGCCTAGGTTAGTCTTGAACTTCTGGCCTCAAGCGGTCCTCCTGCCTCAGCCTCCCAAAGTGCTGGAGTTACAGGTGTGAGCCACCACACCCGGCCTGTGCTTTCTTTTAATAGTACTTATCATATAATCAATGATTAATGCACATTTGAGTTAAAGTAACTTAATGCTAGGAACGATGTAAGACAGTTAACTGAGTAAGCAGGGGCCAGAACAAATGATGGAGGTCATGAGTGCTGTAGAATTCAAGGAAGAGAGGTTATTGGACTATCACAGGCTTGATGGGCCTCAGAGAGAGCGTTTCAGGCAGGGAAAGCTGTGTAAACAAAGACAGGGAAGCAGACAAGGACAAGATTGTACAAGAAATAGTGAAAAAGACTGGCCCACATGGGGTAGTATTGGAGAACTTTTAAGTAGGAAGTTGTGAAGGGACAGGGTGAATGTTTTAGGAGGACTTGAAGCCAGTCATGAGTTTGTAAAATACAAGATCAAAACGACTAGGAGGGGGCGGGGCACAGTGGCTCATACACTGCAATCCCAGCACTTTCTTGGGAGGCCAAGACAGGTGGATCACTTGAGGTCAGGTGTTCAAGACCAGCCTGTCCAACATGGTGAAACCCAGTCTCTACTAGAAATACAAAAACTAGCTGGGCGTGGTGGTGTACATCTATAGTCCTAGCTACTCAGGAAGCTGAAGTAGAAGGATTGCTTGAACCCAGAAGGCGGAGGTTGCAGTGAGCCAAGATAGTGCCACTGAACTCTAGCCTGGGTGACACAGCGTAAGACTGTCTAAAAAAAAATTAAAAAAAAAAAAAAGGCAACTAGGAGGATGTGTCAGGCATGTGGGGTAAATGAGAGAAGGAACTAGAAACAGGGATGACATCAACTAGGAAACAGTAGGAGGTGATGAGTGTTTACAATAGGGCTGTGGCAGTAGAATTGGGCACAGTCTGAAAGAGGTTTGAATGGAGGCTCGTTATATAGTCATCAGTAAGGGATGAAGAGGACTGATGTCCAAGTTGACTTCCAGTCTTTCAAGCCACCTTCTGCTGAGTTGTGGTAGCACTGGTCATTAGCATATAGAATTCTGTGGCATGTGAATGCATCCTGGCTCCTAACCAAGATATCAGGAAAGTGCCTAGAACCCAAGGCCTGGGTACAGAGAACCCTTTGGAGCTGGGCTTTCCTAGCTATTTGACTGTGGGCGAGTTACTAAATGATTGAGTCTTTTTCCCATTGGTGGGGGAAGTAACCTTTACTGTGGCAGTACAAAGATTAAATTGATAGCATGAGAATGTGCTTAGGATGTAGCAGGTGGACAGCAAATTCCAGCTCTCCCTTTCATCAAGGACTCCCCTCTTTCGCTTTCCCTTCTGCCATCCTCAGCCATTTGACCTTTTTTTTTTTTTTTAGATGGAGTCTTGCTCTGTCTCCAAGGCTGGAGTACAGTGGCACCATGTCAGCTCACTTGCAACCTCCGCCTCCCAGGTTCCAGTGATTCTCCTGCCTCAACCTCCCGAGTAGCTGAGATTACAGATGTGTGCAACCATGCCCAGCTAATTTTTTGTTTGTTTGTTTGTTTTTTGTTTGTTTGTTTTTTTGAGACGGAGTCTCGCTCTGTCACCCAGGCTGGAGTGCAGTGGCGCGATCTCGGCTCACTGCAAGCTCCGCCTCCCGGGTTCACGCCATTCTCCTGCCTCAGCCTCTCCGAGTAGCTGGGACTACAGGCGCCCGCCACCACGCCCGGCTAATTTTTTGTATTTTTAGTAGAGACGGGGTTTCACCGTGGTCTCGATCTCCTGACCTCGTGATCCACCCGCCTCGGCCTCCCAAAGTGCTGGGATTACAAGCGTGAGCCACCGCGCCCGGCCGCCAGCTAATTTTTTAATAGAGATGGAGTTTCACCATGTTGGCCAGGCTGCTCTCGAACTCCTGACCTCAAGCCATCCACCCGCCTCGGGCTCCCGAAGTACTGGGATTACAGGCGTGAGACACCATGCCTGGTCAAGCCATTTGACTTTCTACTAGGCTGCTCTTTCCAGCTACAGCTTGGCTGTCACAATTCTAGGTGTCTCTGAGAGACATGACCCCCCCCGCCCCAAAAAACAAGAACCTGCCGGGTGCAGTGGCTCATGCCTATAGTCCCAGCACTTTGTGGGACTGAGGCAGGAGGATCTCCTTGAGGCCAGGAGTTGGAGGCTACAGTGAGGCATGTTTACACCACTGCACTCCAGCCTGCAGAGACAGAGTGAGACCTTGTCTCCAAAAACAAATAAGCAAAGTTCCTTTTCCAGCAGATCTCTTTGTTTCTTTGCTTAGAACCTGGTCACGTACCCACCTGAACACCAAATACTGGCAAGCAGGGGAAGGGAGAGGTGACTATCATGATGAGTAGGCCAGTCAGTATTTATCGCTGAGCCCCGTGAGAAGGGATGCATCTAGTGGCTGGCCAGTGCTTTTCAAACTGAATGTGCAGGGGAATCACCTGAGGAGCTTGTTAAAACGTAGGTCCTGGCTAGGTGCCGTGGCTCATGCCTGTAATCCCAGCACCATGGGAGGCCAAAGTGGGTGGATCGCCTGAGGTCAAGAGTTGGAGACCAGCCTGGGCAACATGGTGAGAAACCCCACCTCTACTAAAAATTCAAAAATTAGCCGGGTGTGGTGGCGTGCGCCTATAATCCTAGCTACTCGGGAGGCTGAGGCAGGAGAATCGCTTGAACCTGGGAGGTGGGGGTTGCAGTGAGCCAAGATCACCCCACTGCCCTCCAGCCTGGGTGACAGAGCAAGACTCTGTTTCAAAAACAAACAAACAAACAAACAAAAAAACAGCATAGGTCCTGATTCAGTTAGGCCGGGATGGACCCGAGAGTATACGTTTCTAAAAAGCTCCCAGAAGATGCTGCTGCCATTGGGACCACACATTGAGGCTTTGAGGAGAAAGAGGGAAGGTGACCACAGTAAGGGAAGTTGCAACCTCCTCCCCACCCCCATCACCACTTTCTGGAATGCTGGCCCAGGACTTGGAGTGAACGATTTCTATTCTAGTCCTGGCACAGCTTGTCTTCTGGAGCAGGTGGCTTAATAATGACAAATGACCTTTGCAATTGTCCTTTGCAATTTACAAAGCATATTTTCTTACGCGCTCATTTTCAGTCCTCTCTCTATTTTGCTTGTTTTCATATAACAAAGTGAAGCTTAGAGGTAATTTCTTAAAGGTCATATGGCCAGCTAGAGATGGGGGAGTTGGAACCCAAATAATATTTTCTCAGCTAAGGCAATATGGGCTCCTACTTAATGGAATTAAGTTCTCCAGTTTCTGCCTATTGCCTAAATTCTTTTTTTAATTTTTAAAAATAGAGATTGGGTCTCATGCTGTCACCCAGGCTGGTGTGCAGTGGTGTAATCACCACTTATTGCAGCCTTGTACTCTTGGGCTCAAGTGATCCTCCCACCTCAGCTTCCTGAGTAACTGGGACTACATGGTAGTACATGCGCTACCATGCCCAGCTAATTTTTCTATTTTTTTTTTTTAGAGATGGGGTCTTGTATGTTGGCCAGGCTGGTCTTGAACTCTTGGCCTCGAGATCACCTGCCTCAGCCTCCCCAAAGTACTGGGATTACAGGCGTGAGCCACCACACCCAGCTTGCCTGAATTTATTATCCCTTAGATGGGGATATTGTTTTAAGTATTTTGGATAGTATTCAATTTTGTAGATAGATTTACTCAAGATTACATAGCTAGTAAGTGTTAGAACTAGGATATAAAACTGGAGCCACTGAATCTGAGGCTTAGGTGCCCAGAGCCTGCCAGTTATTTCTATCCTGCTGACACAGTGCTATCAGCCCAGCAGTAAATTTCCAACCCTAATGATTTTTTTTTCTCTCCCTTTGCAGGGTGTTTCTGTGGCCTGGGACTGGTTAGCACCAACAAGTCCTGCTCGATGCCACCAATCAGTTTCCAAGACCTTCCGCTCAACATCTATATGGTCATCTTCGGCACAGGCATCTTTGTCTTCATGCTCAGCCTTATCTTCTGCTGCTATTTTATCAGGTGCGTGGATCCCTGGCTGACAGGGGTGGGAGTCCAGCAGGAGGGAGGAGACCAGGGCTGTGGGGTAAGCTGAGCGAGGGTCCCACAGCAGAGTCACCAGTCTTATACTGGAGCCACCACTTTGAGGACATGGCTGAGCCTGCCCTTCTCTAGGCCCCTGAGGGTCTGGTATTTCTATTTACATTAGCCTATCAAGTTGTTCCTGAGCATATAAGGTCACCACGGGTTGGGCTGCATCCCACCTCCTTGCCAGTTATTCGAAGGTTGCCTAGAATTACTGTGTGACTGAGTAATAAAGTTAGTGGTCCCTTCCTTGTCTGTCTGTCTCTGTTCCTACTCATGCCCTTTGGGTGGTCGGAAACAGGTGGGCATCAGTTATGCCAGCGTCATGTTCCTTTGCCCTCCTGGGACCTGTTGTCAGCCCTCCAGATACTAATATTAGGAAGCAAGCCGGTGTCTGGAGAGCTACTTGGTTTTTGTTTTGTTTTTTTGAGATGCTCAGGCTGGAGTGCAGTAGTGCAATCTCAGCTTACTGCAACCTCCACCTCCCAGGTTCAAGCAATTCTCCTGCCTCAGCCTCCCAAGTAGCTGGGATTATAGGCCCATGCCACCATGCCTGGCTAGTTTTTGTATTTTTAGTAGAGATGGGGTTTCACCATGTTGACCAGGATGGTCTCGAACTCCTGAGCTCAAGTGATCTACCCACCTCAGCCTCCCAAAGTGCTAGGATTACAGGCATGAGCCACCACACCTGGCCAGAGCTACTTGTTTATTCTGCCTTATAAGCTCTTATTTTTGAGAGTGGAAAAAACCAAAACCAAAACAAACCTAAAAAACTGTCATTTATTCTTAATTGCTTAGGGATCCAAGAGAAGACCTGGAGTGTGGCAGGGCTCGCCACACTCCAGGAACGCTTTCTCTATCTCTTGCTGAAGGACATGGGAACTGGTGGCTGTTTTTTTTTTTTCATTTTCTTTCTTTTTTTTTAGATGGTGTCTCACTTCATCACCCAGGCTGGAGTGCAGTGGCACAGCCTTGGCTCACTGCAACCCCTGCCTCCTAGGTTAAAGCGATTCTCCTGCCTCAGCCTCCCTAGTAGCTGGAATTATGGGTGCATGCCTAGCTAATTTTTATTTTTGTATTTTTAGTAGAGACAGGGTTTTGCCACATTGGCCAGGCAGGTCTCGAACTCCTGACCTCAAGTCAACCACCCGCCTCGGCCTCCCAAAGTGCTGGGATTACAGGCATGAGCCCTCGTGCTCGGCCTCTGGTGGCTGTTTTCTATAAAAAATTTTGAGCATGACTGGTATTTAGAATGGGAATCAAAGTAGTAGTGTTTCTGACTGGGGTTTACTGTTGGCATTGACAATTCCTCATTGTATGGGACTGTTCTGTACATTGGAGAATATTGAACATCCCTGGCCAGTAGGGCATGCTAGTAATCTTTAGGGCCATTGTGGCCATTAGCTGTCTCCCCCGCCACCCACAGATTACCAAATGCTTGGGTAGACATCAGCTGGGGTCTGGGCTGGTAACTGATCAAATAATTTAAGAAGATTAAATTAAGATTAAGGAAAAGGCTTTGCTGGCTTTATTCCTAAGATGCCCTTCTGGGTTTGTGCTTTGCTGGAAGGCAGCTACAAGAGAGGCAGGTACTAGTCCATCTTCCCCAAGGCTGGAAGAGCTCCCTCTAAGAATGGGAAGTGCCCTCAGGCACATCTCCCCACCACTCCCAGCTGCTACCTTGGACCTGTTCTTTCTCAGAACTTTTCACACAGGTCCCTGAAACTAGAATTTTCCACATAAAAATCCATGCAGAGGAGGTATTGGTTTATCTTCCCTCTTGTACAATTGAGTCTGAAGATTGCATCTAACCATTAAGTGGAGGTGAGGGTAGATTTCTGGTATCTCTCCTCTCTTCCTGTCTCCTCCCCTTTCCTGAAGTCTGGTTTTTTCCTCAAATTCTTCCTGACCACCAACCTGCCCACTCCCACACACCCGTGTTAAACAATTCACACTTAAATCCTGGAGACAGGGATGAAGATATACCAAATACCAAAGATTTCTTTATGATGAGGCTGAGAGGGGTTTGTAAAACCAACTCTCCTTGGTCCCTTTCCTCCCTGCTCCCCCTGCCCACCACACACACACACAGGCATACACATGCCAAGCGGCAAAGAGCTTCAAGAGACCATCTAGGCCAGGCACCATGGCCCTTGCCTGTAATTGTAGCACTTTGGGAGGTCAAGGCAGGAGAGTCGCTTGAGTCTAGGAGTTTGAAACCAGCCTGGGAAACAAAACTCCATCTCTACAAAAATGACCTAGAGAAAACTACTCTAGGCTAGGAGGTGGGTGACCAGGGTTCATTTCCTAAATCAACCAATAATAGGTGTGACCTTAGGTTTTCTTTCTTTCCTTTTTTTTTTTT
>NW_026652297.1:38309358-38343546 GCF_009828535.3 Hylobates moloch | reverse complement strand
GTGGTACTACTGAGCACCACCTGTTCCTTCGGTAATCTGCTCCTTCGTCACCCTGCCCTGGTCTGTAGCCTGCCTGAAGCCTGCTGACCCTGGAGTTTCACAGTCTCAGAGGCCCACTGGTACGTGGTAGCCTGTGAATGTCTATATATAGAAAGACACACAGGCGCAGAAGCCACCACTTCCTCTCCTTGCTTCTCGGTTTCCTCCTCAGCCAAAATAGGCCCCACTGCTCCCAACCTGGTGAGCTCAGCGGCCAAGGCCAGCCCCTCGCTCATTCTTCCCCCTCTCTCAGAGCTGACCTCTGCCCTACACAGGAATGGAGGGGCCGGGGAAGTACAAATAGGCAGGAAGGGAAACGTTATTTTCAGGACCTGGCCTCATTGTTTGTTCTAAAAGGGAAAAGAGGAAAGGGAGAGCCCACTGGCAGCAGCTAGAAATGGTCTCATTGAAATCGGGGTATTTTTAGTTGCTGCGTTCACCCAACAGCTGAGAAGGCCACCTGTCCAGACCGGTTGGTACTAGGTCCCCAGCTGGGATTGCCCAGGGTTTTTGCTTTTTGCTCTG
This sequence comes from Hylobates moloch, assembly GCF_009828535.3. NCBI lineage: Eukaryota > Metazoa > Chordata > Mammalia > Primates > Hylobatidae > Hylobates > Hylobates moloch. The sequence goes on along the minus strand of NW_026652297.1, from coordinate 38,342,982 downwards.
TTTTCCTTGCAAGCTTTTCGGCCACATTTCATCATGATCTCATCCTTTCTGAGCTGAAATCTATATGCAGGATGGGGGGCAGCTCTGAAGCCCTTTCCTGTTCTGAGTTTTGGAGGATCCCTGGGCAAAACCACTAAAGGATCCAGCCAGACAAGAGGCATGATGGGTGGGGAAGTGGTACTCTAGGTGCCTGGGGTACAGAAAACAGAAAAAGACAGCATCTACTACGTAAGTACAGCCACATTGCAGGTGAGACATTGGTGCCTCAAAGATGCATAGCAGTCACTCCTTCCCCAGACAGTTAAAAATACAGGCTTTTCACCACTTCCTTATTTACTCTGCACGTACCTCATAACAGAGCAACAGTGTCTTTCTCCCTCAAGTCTGCTGTGAGCTCCCTGTCCATGGGAACACTTCCTTCCCACCTCTGCTGAACCCAGTGTCAGTCAAGCAACAGTAGCCACCTAAGCGTTGGGCATGTCCTGCCCTGCTCATCTGGAAATTGGGACAGAGACACGTGTATCTACAAAGACCTTTTCTGGACCAAGGAGCTCTCTGCAAAGTGAGGGATGGGACAGTGGGAGCCTTGGTTAGGCCTTTAGCCCAGCCCTGCCTTAAGCAGAAAGGATATTGTGGGAAGAGGGGGAGGGGAGGGCACGGTGGATGTGCTGCCCCAGCGCCCAAGCCCGTGGCGTGAGTCCACTTGGACTGAAGCTCTCAAGAGGCTCCGGGAACATGAACCTCGCCAGGTCACCTGACTTCCCATCAGGAACAATGGAGGAGGCTGGCAGCCTGATCTTATCTGCCATGCACTGTGCTGCGGGCCTGGCTCTGCCCCCGTCTTCTGCCTCTTCCATTACCCAGGGAGCAGCTTCAGCTTCTCACCCTACCCCCTTCCACTGGGGCTGTTTGTGATTGGAGCCTCCCTTTTATTGACTTGGGTCAGTCATCCATCTATCCACTCATTTGTTTATTTATTTTAATTACTTATTTAAAAACATTTTTTTTGACAGAGTCTCACTCAGTTGTCCAGCCTGGAGTGCAGTGGGGGCAATCCTAGCTCATAGTAACCTCTGAACTCTTGGGCTCAAGTGACCCTTCAGCCTCAGACCCCCCAAGTAGCCAGGACTACAGACATGCACCATCATACCTGGCTAATTTTCTTTTGTTTATTTATTTTCAAAGAGACAAGTTCTCACTGTGTCACCCAGGCTGGTCTCAAACTCCTGGCCTCAAGCAATCTACCTGACTTGGCATTATTCTTTATTTCTGTTTTCAACCATTTAAGAATAAAAACCACTGTTAGCCTGTGGACCCTGCAAAAACAAGTAGTGAGCTGGATTTGGTCCTCAGACTGAAGTTTCCTGCTTCTCCTGGCTTGCTGGGTTTCTATGTTTCCTTCCAAATAACCCAGGACTGTGTTAAGAAGTGATCACCAGGAAAAGTTCCATGAAGTTCCCCCACAGCACACATACAGGAGGCATTCTTTTTTTTTTTTTTTGAAACAGGGTCTTGCTCTGTCACCCAGGCTGGAGTGCAGTGGTGCGATCCTCTGCTAACTGCAACCTTCGCCTCCTGGTTTCAAGCGATTCTTATGCCTCAGCCTTCTGAGTAGCTGGGATTACAGGTGCACGCCACCATGCCATGTGAATTGCCCTGTAAATTTTTGTACATTTTGTAGAGATGGGGTTTTGCCATGTTGCCCAGGCTGGTCTCAAACTCCTGAGCTCAAGCAATCTGCCCACCTCGGCCTCCCAAAATGCTGGGATTACAGGCATGAGCCATCCCACCCAACCCACATATGGGAGGCATTCTAAAGCTACCTGCAGAGTTCAGCATGTAAGATCCTCCACCCCTTCCTTGAAAATAATATGGCACAAAATCCAGTGTATAATTATGGTCTCGGCCATTTGCACAGCAAGCCATTCAGAGTTGTAAACTTAATAAAAGGTAGGGTGTGTCCCAGGACCAAATCGTATTCTCAGGACTATGATGTATTCCACCTGATTAGGGGAACAGACCACATTATATGGTAAAGAGCTTGGACTCTGTCATCATACCAACTTTGATTCAAATCCAGACTCTTGCTACCAATTAGCTCTGTGATGTTTAGGCAAATAAATTCACTTCTTTGAGCTTCATTTTTCTTTTTCTTTTTTAATTTTTTTTGAGACAGAGTTTCGCTCTTGTTGCCCAGGCTGGAGTGCAATGGCGCAATCTCAGCTCACTGCAACTGCCGTCTCCCGGGTTCAAGCGATTCTCCTATCTCAGTCTCCTGAGTAGCTGGGATTACAGGCATGCGCCACCACACCAGCTCATTTTGTATTTTTAGTAGAGACAGGGTTTCACCATGTTGGCCAGGCTGGTCTTGAACTCAAGTGACCACCTGCCTCGGCCTCCCAAAGTGCTGGGATTACAGGCATGAGCCACCGCACCCAGCCAGGCTTTATTTTTCTTATCTATAAAAGCGAAGGTGTCTCACTCTTAGAGTTTGGAATCATTAGAACATACATGAATGTGTTAAGTGTTCCAGCGACACATAGCAAGTGCTTCATAACCATTATATTATGCTATTGCCATTAGTAATGGCATGCCATGTTTTGGCCATTAAGAGTCAGCCCGTATGCAGGCCACCAGCTTAAAATGAAAAGAAGAAAACAAAGGAGGCATCGTCTGTGTTGTGTTATCTGGCACAGTGAAGGGAAGAGTGTGCTTTGGTTCCAGAATACTTATGTTCTCCGGGTGGAAAATTCCCTAGGGTCAACAGAGACTTATTCTGCTATCCTGGCTTAATGGAAATAGCCCTTTTATGCATATCTGTCTAACTTCTGCACACTCAGTAAACACAGTGTTGATTTCTATATCGTTTGGGTGACTGAAGGAATTTGCTGACCAGAAAAATGCAGGGTGAATGAATGAGCTATTTGGGGATGCTGTGCTGGAGGGTCCCCCAATCTGTGTATGAGACCTGGTGGTGAATTTTGAGGCTGTCAAACCTGAGTAAGTCTTAGTCCTTCATCAACCCTTGTTGGCCCACATAGGTCCAAAATATGCCCCATGGTGTGTATGGGACAAGCACCCCTCCCTTCCCTCGGAAGAATGCCCAAGCAGCCAGCCAGCCTCTCCTACTTTGAATCATTCTGTTTAACCTGCTTTCTCCAATTTTTCTCTCTTTCCCCCAGCAAACTCCGGAACCAGGCACAGAGTGAGCGATACGGATATAAGGAGGTAAAGTGCTGTGTGTTTCCCAGAAGCTTCCTTCTCTGCCTGACCTGTTACGAAGAGGCAAGGAGGGCAGGCTCAGACTCTCCTGGGCAGGAATCCCCCTGGCCTCACCTCTGGGCCTCCCTGAGGCTAAACCCTTCAGTGTCTGAAGTCTGGCTTGCCCCAGGCAGTCCAGGGGACTCTCTTCATTGGTTGATACTACCTGGCTGGCCCCAGTGGTTGGTTCTTCTTTGGTCATCATGCCTCCTCTTTCTTTTCAGGTGGTGCTTAAAGGTGATGCCAAGAAGTTACAATTATATGGGGTAAGTGTGCCAGGAGAGTGTGCAGGAGGGCCCCAGCAGGTGAGGCAGCCAGCACCTTGCTCCAGTTCTCTGCCTGGATGCTTTTCAGAAAACTGCTTAGTCCATACCTTCGTATCTCCTTTGGCCAAATAATAGAGACACATCTCAGCAAGTAATTAATATGTGGAATTGATTACATCTGGAACAGCCTCAGGCAGACGACATGAAGGGATCACAGAAGGGTTTAGATAAGTAGTGCCCCACGGCCCCAGGAATCCCACAATACATAATTTTTACCGGGAGGATGGTCATACCCTTTCATGCCATAGACAGAATTCAGCTAACTTTCCCTATGTTCAGCCCCTACGTCCTGGTCGTTACCATAGAAAATGAGGTCCTTTTACTTTTGTGTATACCCCATCTTAACAGACTAGATCTGACTAGTGTATTCATTCCCATGGCTCTGCCATTTCTCTCCCACCCCACTCCCACCCATACACCAATTCCTTGAGTCCCCTCAACTCCGACCTGAGGAATTAGTCATATCTTGTTCCTTTCCTACCTATGCCTCTAAGGTCACCTAATCCATTTCCCAAGGCTCCTGTACATGACCACAGACACTCCTACTCAGAGCATGTTTGTGGTTCTCTGGGAGCGGGAAGAATCACAGTTCACTACACATGAGATTGCCTAGACATGGCCTCATTTTGTCTATTACGCCTCAGCAAGTGCAGATGTTTCCCAAGCCTTTCTCTCGAAGAATAATTCAACTGAGATCAAGGGAGTTAATATGTGGGAAGTCTGGATTTAAAGAATGTAACTGGGCCGGGTGTGGTGGCTCACGCCTGTAAGCCCAGCACTTTGGGAGGCCGAGGTGCGTGGCTCACCTGAGGTCAGGAGTTTGAGACCAGCCTGACCAAAATGGTGAAACCCCATCTATACAAAAAATACAAAATTAGCTGGGTGTAGTGGCACATGCCTGTAATCCCAGCTTCTTGGGAGGCTGAGGCAGGAGAATTGCTTGAATCTGGGAGGTGGAGGTTGCAGTGAGCCAAGATTGCACCATTGCACTCCAGCCTGGGCAACAAGAGTGAAACTCTGTCTCAAAAAAAAAATAATAATAATAACTGATCACATATACCATGCCCTCATCCTTACCTCTAGCTGGTATTAAGTGCCACATCACCAAATGTATATTGGACAAGAAAGGATTGAAAACCATTCTTTTAGGACAGTACTTTCCAGTGCAGTGGAAACTTCTGTAATAATAGGAATGTTCTATATCTGTGCCATTCAATATGGAAACCATTAGCACCATGTGTTTGTTGAGCACTTGAAATGTGGTGAGTGTAACTGAGGGACCGAATTTATAATTTCATCTAATTTTGTTTAATTTAAATTTAAACAGCCACATATGGTTAATGACTGCCATGCCATCAATAAAGTTTTGTAAAGGATGGCTAAAAAGTTTCTCTGCCTGGTAGAACAGACTAGGCTAGAGCTTAGTTTTCTTGTCTGGGGATGAATAAGTGATATGCTTCCCCGGTTCCTCACACACCTGCTCTTTTCTCTCTGCAGCAGACCTGTGCAGTCTGTCTGGAAGACTTCAAGGGGAAGGATGAGTTAGGCGTGCTCCCATGCCAACACGCCTTTCACCGCAAGTAAGTGGGAATGTGTCCAGGGTGCGTGTCGAAGGAGAAATAATCAGGGAGCATCTTCTGGAAACTTCCAGTCTCTTCCACTTTCTATTTGCCCCTTGTCAGTGAGGCCCCAGGTCCTACGTAAACACCGAGCAAAGCCCAGAGGGATTAGGTGGGGACAGGGATAGGGATATTCTTTTTTTTTTTTTTGAGATGGAGTTTTGCTCTTGTTGCCTAGGCTAGAGTGCAATGGCACGATCTCAGCTCACTGCAACCTCTGCCTCCCAGGTTCAAGCGATTCTCCTGCCTCAGCCTCCCAAGTAGCTGGGATTACAGGTGTCCACCACCATGCCCGGCTAATTTTTGTATTTTTAGTATAGATGGGGTTTCACCATGTTGGCCAGGCTGGTCTCGAACTCCTGACCTCAGGTGATCCACCTGCCTCAGCCTCCCAAAGTGCTGGGATTACAGGTGTGAGCCACCACAGGATATTCTTGTTTTGAGAGACAACTGGAACAGTGTGGTCTGTCTTGTTAGAGATTACCATTCTTCATTTGTTCCCAGGTGTCTGGTGAAATGGCTGGAAGTTCGCTGTGTCTGTCCCATGTGTAACAAGCCCATTGCTGGTCCCTCAGAGGCCACGCAGAACATTGGGATTCTATTGGATGAGCTGGTGTGAGTGCTGCGGCTACACCGAGACCTGGAGAAGACCTCTTGCCTCATGGATGCCTGATCCCTCTGCACAGCTCCAACCAACAGGACTGTAGGGTGATGATGATCACTTTCCCGTGATGAGAAGGGTGGTCTAGGGCTGGGCTTCCACCCTCAGTGTGAGACCAGTGCCAGATGTGCCCCCACTTCCTGCCTCCTGAAGCCGCCTTCCCTGCTACTCCATGCTGGTGGTCTCACCCATCAAGACCACTGTCTCCTGGTACTGGACTATCTACCTGCCTTGTCCCTGTTCTGCGGGAAGGTGTCCACCCCGATCAAGAACATGGAGAAAGTCCTCTTTCAAGGCTCCCCTTAGGAGGATGAGCTGCCCTGACCCAGAAGGGATGAGATGGGCTCTTACCTCTCTACAACCTTCCCTCCCCTTCCCACTCCTTCTGGAGAAAGGTTAGAAGGGAAGGAAGGAAAGATCAAGGAACCAAGCGCCTCCACGGGAGGCGAGGGAGGCTCTGTATGAAACAGAAGAGCAGGGACATAAAGGAAAATGTCAGTGTTTACATGGGACCTATGGAAACAAAGGCTGGCCGGCGCCGGCTGACTCCAGGGTAAGAGAGGGCCCTTCCCCTGCCAGGACCCACGGTGCTATCCATTCGATCTCTTCCTCAGTTAATCTCGGAGCTTCCTATTCCATGTTGAGGTTTGCGGGCCGCTCTAGAGGAGGGCTAGTTCTATACTTAAATTGATTCCTAGGGGCCTTTTTTTTTTTTTTTTTTTGATCAAAAGGGGTGTGGGGATGGGGGTGTCTATGGTTAAGCAACAGATACCTCCTTCCCTTTGTAAATAGTATTTTTATACTTCATCCTCACCTCTCAGACTTTAGATACGAAATCCCCAGAATGGAAGGGGGTGGGGATTTTCTGTTCCTCCCTGGAGTGGGTGAGGGTGGGAGAAAGTTACATATTTAAAGAAAAATAAATTTAATAACAAGTTTCTCTAACCTACTTTTGCTTGTGGTTGTGGCTGCCTGGCCCTTTTCTGCCAATAGAGGGAAAAAAGTTCTTCAACTGCCTCTTCTCACTTTCCCATACCCAAATCAAACACACACACACACACACACACACACACACACACACGTTCCTGATCCTTTTTAAATTTCTTCACTTTTATCTTTTTGAGGCAGGGTCTCACTCTGTCATCAAGGCTGGAGCATAGTGGCATGATCACGGATCACTGCAACCTCCCCAGCTCAAGTGATTCTCCCACCTAACCTCCCAAATAGCTGGGACCACAGGCGTGTGCCACAATGCCTGGCTAATTTTCTAAAATTTTTTGTAGAGAGTAGATCTCCTGATGTTGCCCAGGCTGATCTTTAACTCCTTGGCTCAAGCAATCCTCCCACCTCAGCCACCACAGTGCTAGGATTACAGATGTGAGCCACTGCACTCAGCCTAAAAGTTCCTAATCCTTAGGAACAAAAATCGATCTTAGGTTATTACCTGAACAATATATGTTAGGATTAACACCAAGGTACATCAAGACCTTGCTAAACCAGGCTCCGTCTGATTTCCAGCATATTTTTAAAGGAAGTTGATATTTTCAATCACAGCATTCCATCGACTAAGACTTTAAACTAAGAATTCTACTTGTAATTCAAGCAATTGTCAGTGCCCTTAACACAACTAGTCACAACTAAAAAGGCCGACCTTTTAGTTATACCATAAAGATTGCTACCATAGAGGCTTTGATCTCTTTTTTTGTTTGTTTTGTGGTGACAGCGTCTCTGGAGTGCAGTGGTGCAATCCCGGTTCACTGCAACCTCCACCGCCTGGCTTCAAGTGATTCTCCTGCCTTCGCCTCACGAGTAGCTGGGACTACAGGCATGTGCCACCACATCCAGCTAATTTTTTGTGTATTTAGTAGAGACAGGGTTTTACCATGTTGGCCAGGCTGGTCTTGAACTTCTGGCATCAAGTGATCCACCTGCCTCAGCCTCCCAAAGTGCTGGGATTACAGGCGTGAGCCACCGTGCCCACCCCCTTATTTTTTTATTTTTATTTTTTTTGAGACAAGGTTTCACTCTGTCACCCAGTGTCACAGGAGTGCAGTGGCACAATCATAGTTCACAGTGGCCTCAAACTCCTGGGCTCAAGCAATCCTCCCACCTCAGCCTCCAAGCAGCTAGGACCACAGGCACACACCACCATGCCCAGCTGGGTTTTTTATTTTTTGTAAAGATGGGGTCTCACTGTGTTGCCCAGGCTGGCCTCAAACTGCTGGGCTCAAGTGATCTGCCCACCTCAGCCTCCCAAAGTGTTAGGATTACAGGGGTGAGCCACTGTGCCCAGGCCTCTTATTTTTTCTTAGCTAGTAGCTACAATTGCTGACAATTTCTGCCACCTCTAGCAATGTTGCATGGTGATGCTTTATGGTCCTATGTGCACTCAGACCTTGCATCCATGCCCTCCAGCTTTGTTCTGTCCATGTCCCAAGGAAGCACTGAGTCAGTAGGGGGCATGCAAAGTGCGTTAAGAGTGTTGGGAATGGCCTGTAATACCAGCACTTGGGGAGGCCGAGGCAGGCAGATCACTTGAGATCAGGAGTTTGAGACCAGCCTAGCCAACATGGCAAAACCATGTCTCTACTAAAAATAGGAAAATTAGCTGGGCATGGTGGTGCGCCCCTGTAACCCCAGCTACTTGGGAGGCTGAGGCACGAGAATTGCTTGAACCTGAGAGGCAGAGGTTGCACTGAGCCAAGATTGCACTACTGCACTCCAGCCACAGCCACAGTGAGACTCTCAAAAAAAAAGTAAAAATGTTGGGAATGATTTTCGTGACCATAATAAGCATGGAGCAGCTGGGCCTATATTGCCCCTGTGTGTTGACACAGAGTGTTTGCTGAGTAAGTATACTGTTCTGGTGTCATAGGTAAGCAGGATATGCCCATGCACCCAGAGGTGCCAGGCCCCATGGGTAGGTGCGATGCCTTCTCACCCCTGTGGTTGGGCCATGGAGGCTGTCAGCACAGTGTGTGCTCATGCTGGGCAGCCCCAAGGTGCAGCTGGGGCACCTGGCAGTCCTGGTGCAGTTGTTGATACCTGTCTTGATGGAGTTCTTTGCTCAAGGGTACACCTGTTCTTATCACCTATTTTTCCCTCACAGAGAGGTAACCCCTGCTCTTCCTTGAAGCCACCAGCTCCAGCTTGCTGCTGCCAACCCTATGGGGCCTGATCCTTTCTTTGTTGGGGGGTACTGCATCATCTCCCAGCACCCCCCAGCTTGATTTAATGTGGGAAATAAAATGCGTTTCCTAAGCAAGACACAGAGCCTTCCCTCCAGCTCCTGCTGCAGCCTCATGGTAGATGCATTGCTGGGATCAGATAGGGAAAGCATGATCAGTAGGTTGGCTTCAACTTTCCTGCCTCAACCATCTCCCCTTCCTCTTAAGGAAAATTTATCGGTGTTGAATTCATCAGATTAGCATCATTCTGATTTAATTTTATTTTTCTTTTTTTTGAGACAGTCTTACTATGTCACGCAGGCTGGAGTGTAGTGGTGCGATCTTGGCTCACTGCAACCCCCACCTCCCAGGTTCAAGTGATTCTCCTGCCTCAGCCTCCTGAGTAGCTAGGATTCCATACCTGGCTAATTTTTGCATTTTTAGTAGACACGGGGTTTCACCATATTGGCCAGGCAGGTCTCTAACTCCTGAACCTCAGGCAATCTGCCCACCTCAGCCTCCCAAAGTGCTGGGATTACAGTCATAAGCCACCATGCCCAGCCAATTTTGATTAAAATATTAGCACCAAATTGTCTGTGTTCACAAATTTGAAACGCAATGTCCTGAAGTCAAGAGGACAGGGGAAAAACTTCCTTGTATTATTTCTAGTGCTTCCATACAGTTAGGTAGAATGCCATGACGGAGCACCAAGAAGGGAAAGCTGGATATTGTTTAGCTGATCAGATACGATTTGGCAGCAGCTGAAAACAAGTTAAATAATCATGAATCAACTTGTAGTCATTAGTGTGGTCTTGTGACTCAGTTCAGTGTTTCTAAAGAACCTACTACCTGGGCCAGGTGCTGAGATAGGATAGCTCCTGTCTCATAAAACAGTGTAAGCAGTGTATTTTAGGTGAGGCGGCTTGTATGGCAGAGAGACCCTTAGCACCACTGCTGTGAAAACTGCAAGAGTACCTGCTGGGATATGATATCTGAGTCTCGAGAGCAGTGTGGGCAAACTCACACAGGATTAACAGCTTGTTGGGTACCAGAGAGTGCAAACTGTAGAGAATAAAGTTGAGGTGGGCAAAGGCTGGAGAAGTCTTGGGTGGGGCCAGACACCTGGGACTTGATAGAGTGAGAATTCTGAAGTTTCTTTAGGTTGGGCTTTTTAAAAATTTGGGCACCATTGGGCCAGGCACAGTAGCTCAGGCCTGTAATCCCAGCACTTTAGGACGCCGAGGTGAGTGGATCCTGAGGTCAGGGGTTCGAGACCAGCCTAGCCAACATGGCAAAACCCTGTCTCTACTTAAAATACAAAAAATTAGTTAGGCATGGTGGCGGGCGCCTGTAATCCCAGTTACTCAGGAGACTGAGGCAGGAGAATCGCTTGAGTCTGGGAGGCAGTGATTCAAATTCATACCATTGAATCGTTTGCAGTGATTCAACTTCACACCATTGCACTCTAGCCTGGGAGACAGAGTGAGGCTCTGTCTCAAAAAGAAAAAAAAAAATTTGTGTACCATTTGGGAGCTGAGCACATAATTTTCCTCTCTGTTCATGAGATAACCATGGGCAGCTACAGTATATTTAGTTCTATTCTCATTACTGAAGGATAATTTGTACCATGAATGTGTTTCAATGCGTAAAAAACTGGGCCGAGCGCGGTGGCTCACGCCTGTAATCCCAGCACTTTGGGAGGCCAAGGCAGGTAGATCACTTGAGGTCAGAAGTTTGAGACCAGCCTGCCAACATGAAACCCCATTTCTACTAAAAATAAAAAATTAGCCAGACATGGTGGCAGGTGCATGTAATCCCAGCTACTGGGGAGGCTGACGCGGGAGAATCGCTTGAACCCAGGAAGCAGAGTTTCCAGTGAGCCAAGATTGCACCACTGCATGCAGTCTTAAAAAAATAAATAAATGAAAATAAAAAGGTAAAAAACTGAAGGAAGCTGGGTGATAATCATAGGTACCAGAATTCCAACTTCAATGATCTTATCTGTGGCAAACAAACACCAATCAGTCAAAGATGATAAGCATTTACCCACCAAGTTGTTTCACAAAATGCATTTCCTGCTTCCCCCTGCCCTGCCCCCGCTGCCATATATATCCCTCTGAGTTTCGGATTAGGAAAGAATGTTGAGAAAAGCAACGGCTTACTTGTGACTACACAGATAATAAGCATCAGAGTCAAGGCAAAAACCCAGGTTGTATGGATCTAAGTTCAATATTGGCTTTGCTGCCCCATGTAGCTTCAGAAGCAGATTGCTCTCTGCAAAGATAAGAAAGCGCAGGTGCTATTAATGCCTAGACTGATGCAATCCAGGAAGACAAAAACCCCAGAAAATTGTCAAGTGATTTGTGTGCTTGTCATTATCTAGGGCCATAGGGTGTGAGTTTTCTTTTTATACTATTTGTACGTGTTTTGGGGGTACATGTGATATCGTTGCCTGTACAGAATGTGTAATAATCAAGCCAGGGTATTCAGGGTATCCATCACCTCGAGTATTTACCACTTCAATGTATGGAAACATTTCAAGCCCTCTCCTCTGGCTATTTTGAAATATACAATATATCGTTGCTAACTTGAATCATCCTACTCTCCTGTGGAATATTAGGACTTACTCCTTCTGTCTAACTACATGTTTGTCTCCATTAATCAACCTCTCTTTACACTCCTCACACATACCTTTCCCAGCCTCTGGTATCTATCATTCTACTCTCTACTTCTATGAGATGTTTTTTTTTGTTTTTGTTTTTGTTTTTTTTTTTTGAGATGGAGTCTCACTTCATCACCCAGGGTGGAGTGCAGTGGTGTGATCTCGGTTCACTGCAAGCTCCGCTTCCTGGGTTCACGCCATTCTTCTGTCTCAGCCTCCCAAGTAGCTGAGACTACAGGCGTCCGCCACCACGCCCGGCTAATTTTTTGTATTTTTAGCAGAGACAGGGTTTCACCATGTTAGCCAGGATGGTCTCGATCTCCTGACCTCATGATCTGCCCATCTTGGCCTCCCAAAGTGCTGGGATTACAGGCGTGAGCCACCGCACCCAGCCGTTTGTTGTTTTTTTAACTCCACAGTGGATTAGTTCTTTTAAAGAAATCTATGTTTGTTTGATTGTTTCTTTTTTTTTTTGAGATGGAGTTTCGTTCTCGTTGCCCAGCTGGAGTGCAATGGCACGGTCTCGGCTCACTGCAAACTCCACCTCCTGGGTTCAAGCGATTCTCCTGCCCTAGCCTCCCAAGTAGCTGGGATTACAGGCACCCACAGCCATACCGAGCTAATAAGGAATCTATGTTGAAGCAGAATTTATGAAATGAGTAATTGCAGCGTGGATGAGAATATGAAAACTCCTGACTGATAGACTGAAACAATGGGTCTCTTCAAGGACTGTGCCCTCCCATTCCTCCTTATTCCCTCCCATCAGTTTTTTGTTTTTGTTTAAAGACAGGACCTGGCTCTGTCACCCAGGCTGGAGTGCAGTGGTACGATCTCGGCTCGCTGCAACCTCCGCCTCTCAGGTTCAAGCAGTTCTCCTGCCTCAGCCTCCCAAGTAGCTGAAATCACAGGCGCTCACTACCATGCCCAGCTAATTTTTGTATTTTCAGTAGAGACGGGGTTTCACCATGTTGGCCAGGCTGGTCTCCAACTCCTGACCTCAAGTGATCCACCTGCCTCAGCCTCCCAAAGTGCTGGGATTACAGGCGTGAGCCACTGTGCCCGGCCCCTCCCATCAGTTCTTTCTTCTGCCACCTATCCCTCAACAGGGCTTTTCCCATTCTCACCTGGGGTTCTTATGTTTCCCCAGTTTTGCATGTTTTCCCCACTAAGGTAGGACCCAACCTCTGCCTTCCATTCTACCACCCTCTTCCATCTTTGCGGGTGTCAGAGTAATATCCTGCATGCCCTTGACTCACTCAGAGGGTGTCTTCTGTTGAAGCCATATGCACAGGTTCAGAGGGACAGATGTGATCAAATTAGAGACAAGGACAGACTGACCAGTAATGCAGGCATGTGTGGCCTGTGCCATTCATGGAAAAAAAATCAAGCTGTTTATGACACCCCAGTCAGCACTGGATTCCTACTTATCTTATTTTTAAAATCATGCCCATTTAATTCCTTTCCTAATAAACTAGTCAGCCAGGGAAGCAAGGAGGACCTGACCAATGTCACTTTTGTGCATGGGCACAGCTTCCTATTCTGTTCCCATGTGAAAGTCTCAGTAAGAAACACGGTGGCTCATGCCTGTAATCCCAGCACTTTGGGAGGCCGAGGCAGGTGGATCACAAGGTCAGGAGTTCAAGACCAGCCTGGCCAACATGGTGAAGCCCCGTCTCTACTAAAAATACAAAAATTAGCTGGGCGTGGTGGTGGGCATCTGTAATCCCAGCTACTTGGGAGGCTGAGGCAAGAGAATCGTTGGAACCTGGGAGGCAGAGGTTGTAGTGAGCCAAGATCGCGCCACTGCACTCTAGCCTGGGAGACAGGGCGAGACTCCGTCTCAAAAATAAATAAATAAATAAAAGAAGAAAAGAAACCAGGGCATGTGCTCTGTAGAGGAGGGAGAGCGCCAGGAGGACTAGAAGATGTTTTTGATGGCTACTGAGCACTCTTCCCCATCTTCGGCACCTCTCTGGTGCTAAACATGAGCACTTCTTTCTTTCTTTTTCTTTACGTGGACAGGAAGTAGCATTTATTGGTGGGTATTAAGAAGGGGCAGAGGCTGGGTGCAGTGACACCTGTAATCCCAGCACTTTGGGAGGCCGACACGGGCGGATCACGAGGTCAGGAGCTGAAGACCAGCCTGGCCAACATGGTGAAAGCCCGTCTCTACTAAAAATACAAAAAGTTAGCGGGGCGTGGTGGCAGGCGCCTGTAATCCCAGCTACTTGGGAGGCTGAGGCAGGAGAATCGCTTGAACCTGGGAGGCGGGGGTTGCAGTGAACCGAGACCGCGCCATTGCATTCCAACCTGGACAACACAGGGAGGCTTTGTCTCAAAAAAAAAAAGGTGGGGGGTGGGGAGCAGCGCAGTGGAAGCCCTTACCAGTGCCAGACCTGCCACTTGTCCAGAGGGCCATGATTGGGGATGTCCTTGACCGTGCAGCCATCTGGGATGAGCTGCTTCTCAGCCACCATGTCTTCACATTCATCCACATTGAACTTGGTAAAGCCCCACTTCTTGGAGATATGGATCTTCTGGCAGCCAGGGAACTTGAACTTGGCCCTGCATAGTGCCTCAATCACATGCTCCTTGTTCTGCAGCTTGGTGCAGATGAACTTAACTTGGCCAATATGAACCCTGGCCACAGTGCCCTGGGGCTTTCCAAAGCCACCTTGAATGCCTGTTTGGAGCCTATATCGGGGTAGTGCAAGGTCAGAGACATGAACACACATTTGAAAGGCCTGTCTCCAAGGACCCATAGAGCAACCCATACAAGAAACAGGCCATGTACACCACCAAGAAAGCTGCTGTTTGCAGCCATTGCACACTGGGATCAGAACTTCTTTCTTATCAATCTCGTCTCCTCTCCCATTCATTTTTTCTCCCTCTTCCTTTCTTTCCTCTTTTTTTTTCCCCTTCATCCCAGTCTAGTCTCTATCATGGCTGAGAATGCCAAGCCATTGCAAAACCCTTCTGATGGGCCACGATGATCATGAATAGTTCAAAGGATACACAGATTACTAAGAGTACACCCAAATGGTGGTTTAAGCCCCCACAGCAACCAGCTCTGAGTTTCTGAATGTTTACTTATATATGTCTATTATTTCTCAAGATGATGCTGATATCCTCAAAGACAGGAATAGAATCCATGGCGACTTTGATGCAATGTGAAGGTGGCCATCAAATACCAACCCAAATGAAGAAAAAACTAGATTTGCTTAAGTGTAGGAGAACTTGATTTGGAAGCACAGTGGATGTCAAGTTGGTCATAAGGCAGAAAAAAATCAAAACGAATCCAAAATGCAATAGCACAATTATAATATGCCGGGAAGAAGTCCTTCCTGCCTTCAATATTGACCAAATTTCTATTGGATTCCTTTACTCTCATTTTACATAGCAGAAAAACAGAGGGGCTGTAAAAAGTGCCATGAGGGGCCAGGCACAGTGGTTTACACCTGTAATCCCAGCACTTGGGGAGGCTGAGACAGGAGGATCGCTTGAGCCCAGGAGTTTGAGACCAGTCTGGGCACTATAGTGAGACCCCAGCATATATATATATATATATATATGCTGCCATGAGGAAGAAATTGAAAGAGCATTTTTAAATCTGGAGGGACAAAGACCAAGAGACAAGCAAGTTGGTGGTCATCAGTATAATGTTGTAAGCATGAATCTCCATTGCAAACTCAGACATTCTAGAAATTACAGTTTTCCTCCCATTAAATTGATGCCGAGCTATCAACCTTCTGAGATCATGGGAAATCCATACCCTGTCTGCAATGCTGTCTTTCTTTCCATAAATATTCATGTACCTCACAGTCACACAGATCAACACTGCCCAGCCATCCTTCTGTACACACCATTTAACCACTAAGCTGCTGGTCTCCCGGGCACCTTTTCTGGCCCCTGCCCCTATCTGTAACCCCTCATGCCTAATGTGGAGTGCAGGAAGCTTACTGAAGTGTCAAAGGCCCAGACACTGGGTGAAAGTGAGAGACCCTGTCAGAAAAAAAAAAAAAAAAATGCATTTCAAAGCAGATACCAGTAAGCTTCTTATAGTAACTTGTGGTGCTATCTTCTCTTTTTGTGAATTAACTGAGGATGACTAGAAATCCGCCTTGAATATGAAGATGAGCAGAGAACTTGCTGACAGATTTTTGAAGAGTAGCTCTGACTTCAGGGTGGTTTCAGGAATAACTCAGGTATGTGGCCGGGTGTGGTGGCTCCTGACTGTAATCCCAGCATTTTTGGAGGCCAAGGTGGGAGGATCACCTGAGCCCAGGAGTTTGAGACCAGCCTGAGCAACATAGTGAGACCCCCATGCCTGCAAAAAATTTAAACAAAGGTGAGCTGGGTGTGGTGGGCCCATGGACCCAGCTACACAGGAGGCTGAGATGGGAGAACTGATTTAGCTCAGGAGGTTGAGCCTACAAGTGAGCTATGATCACACCACTGCACTCCAGCCTGGGCAAAAGAGTGAGACCCTGTCTCAAAAAAAAAAAAAAAAAAAAAAAGGAATAACTCAGGTATGAAATCATTTCATATTTATGTATTTATTTATTTATTTGGCATGGTGGGGACGGAGTTTCACTCTTGTCACCCAGGCTGGAGTACAATGGCACGATCTCAGCTCACTGCAACCTCCGCCTCTTGGATTCAAGCGATTCTCCTACCACAGCCTCCTGAGTAGCTGGGATTACAGGCACCTGCCACCACACCCAGCTGATTTTTGTATTTTTAGTAGAGACAGGGTTTCATCATGTTGGCCAGACTGGTCTCGAACTCCTGACCTCAGGTGATCCACCCATCTTGGCCTCCCAAAGTGCTGGGATTATAGCCGTGAGCCACCACATACAGCCCATTTCATATTTAAAATGTGATGGCAGTGGCAAAGAGTTGACTGCCGCCTCACTTAGCTTTTTTTTTTTTTTTTTTTTGAGACACGATCTGATGTGGTTTGGCTGCTCCCCCACCTAAAATCTCATCTTAAATTGTAACCCCTATAATCCCCATAATCCCCAAGTGTCAAGGGCAGGACCAAGTGGAGGTAATTGGATCATGGGGGTGGTTCCCCCATGCTGTTCTCATGATAGTGAGTCTCACGAGATCTGATGGTTATTTAAGCTTCTGGCGTTTCCCATGCTTGCACTCACTCTGTCCGTCCTGCTGTCCTGTGAAGAAGGTGCCTGCTTCTCCTTTGCCTCTTGCCATGATTCTAGGTTTCCTGAGGCCTCCCCAGCAGTGCAGAACTGTGAGTCAATTAAACCTCTTTCCTTTATAAATAACACAGTCTCCGGTATTTCTTCAAAGCAGCATGAGAACAGAGTAACAGGGTCTCACTCTGTCACGCAGGCTCTGGAGTGCAGTGGCACAGTCATGGCTCACTGCAGCCTCGACCTTCTGGGCTCAGGTGATCCTCACACCTCAGCCTCCCAAGTAGCTGGGACTACAGGTTTGTACACACCCAGCTAATTTTTTTTTATTTTTTATAGAGACAAGGTCTTGCCATGTCGCCCAGGCTGGGCTCAAGCAATTCACTTGCCTCGGCCTCCCAAAGTGCTGGGATTACTAGTGTGAGTCACCACACCTGGCCCTCATTTAACTTTTAAGCTTGATAAATTGTATGTTGTACGTCGAGGCAAAACAGAAGAGAGGTTGGGGGGCAGAGGCAAGCATCAGGTGGGTAGAATACCCTCCCCTTATCACACATATGAACATTTCTTGCACAATTACTCAGTGAACATTCTCATTTTGGACTTTTTCCACAACCTAAATTTAATAAGCTAGAATTATCTTTATTTATTTCCTTTTTTTTTTTTTCCTAAGTCACTGTTTTAGGATAGAATTATCTTTTAAGCACCACTTTAAGCAACCTTTTTGAAAGGAAGAATGCTGACAAGGAGGAGATCTGTGTTTCCTTGTGGTTAGAATGCAATATCCTTAACTTAATCATTCTGCCAAGAAGCCAAGTCTCTTTATATGCTGACAATAGAGCAACGACAGTAATCCAACACATTCATTACAGGTTTGTAAGATTAAAAATTTATACATTCAGATTGGAAAACATGAGAAACAGACTTGCTGCCAGACCATTAATTCCAGGCATCTCTGCATTCTGTGTTCTGAAAGCTGTGCACATTGAATTGAATAATTGCCCGAAACATGCCAGGGGTTTTCATTATCTAAAGAACTCTATGTCGAGCCTTTTTACAACTAAAACACTCTCTAAAATGAGACTTAAGGAGATTTTTACTTAATTTATAGACTTTAAAACACTAAGATCTGTATATAAATGAATTTTTATTTAAGTGAGATGTACCTATAGAATAAAACAATTAGAAGTGATTTCTTTGGTTTTCTTCTTATTATTTTTTAGTAGAGATGGGGGGTCTTGATTTTTTGCCCAGGCTGGTGTCAAACTCCTGGCCTCAAGTGATGCTCCTGCCTTAGACTTCCAGATTGCTGGGATTACAGGCATAAGCCCTTGCTCCTGGCCTGGAAGTAATTTATTTAAAGTCTTGTTTACAAAGAGAAATGCACGAAGCACGTACAGAGGAAGAAAGAGCAGTTCCAAATGAATGATTTTTGTTCCTAGTATTTGAGGAACAAAAGGTTCACTGGCAAGAGTCAGTGATGAAACGTGGCTGTGTTTTGGGAAAACATGGGATCTTTCCCTTCCACGCCTCATTATGAGATTAATCTGTAGTGTGGAATAAACAAAGCTAGCCCTGGAATTCAAAGAATGGGTTTTAAACCCAGCTCTGCCTCTAATTAGCTGGGAGACCTCAGCCTAGTTCCTTAATCTCTCTAAGCCTCCTTTTTCTCCTCTGCAAAATGGAGATATAGTAACTGCCTCAGAGTGTGATTAAGAAGAGTACATAAAAAAGTGTATATGAAAGACTTGAAGTCATGCTAATTATAAGCTATTTTTGTTTCTAAAGTCACAGGGGGCAGGGCGCAGTGGTTCACACCTGTAGTCTCAGCACCTTGGGAGGCTGAGACGGGTGGATCACGAGGTCAGGAGATCAAGACCATCCTGGCCAACATGGTGAAACCCCATCTCTACTGAAAATACAAAAACTAGCTGGGCATGGTGGCATGCACCTGTAGTCCCAGCTACTTAGGAGGCTGAGGCAGGAGAATCACCTGAATTTGGGAGGCAGAGGTTGCAGTGAGCCGAGATTGCGCCACTGCACTCCAGCCTGGGTGACAAAGCGAGACTCCATCTCAAAAAAAAAATGAATCAATAAAATAAAATAAAAATAAATAAAGTCATAGGAAGCCATGCAACTGAACAAGGGGACTAAGTGAAAAGTCTGTAAGAAATAAGGACTTTGTGTGTATCCCTCCCCTACCATTATCCCAATTAATGTAGCTGTCCCTTACTGAGCCTGTACGAAGTCACAAGCACTGCATTCCGGGTTTGCTTTCTTTCACTGGGCAGAGCTGATGCCCACTGAATATACAATTTGTAGAGAAGTCTGATGTGGATGATTGTACTTAGAGTCAAACTTCTCAGACTTACTAAACAGCTAACACACATATTGAGTGCCTACTACATGCCAATCATTGTGCCAATGAGCAAGACCAAAATGGCTCCTACTCCCAAGATGTTTACAGTCTAATGGGGGAGGTGAAGCCTAAATAAGCATACTCATATATTTAATACATGGACCAACCATCGTAAGGTATCCAGTGACTACCTTCGTAAAAGCAGAGGAGAGGGATGGACAAGGAAGGTCTTTCTGAGCAAGAGACATTTAAGCTCAGAGCACAAGAATGACAAGAGGTAGGGAAAGGCCAGACAGAAGAGTGTATGTAAGAAATTGAGGGCTGGGGGTGGTGGCTCACGCCTGTAATCCCAGCACTTTGGGAGGCCAGTGGGCGGATCACCTGAGGTCAGGAGTTCGAGACCAGCCTGGCCAGCATGGCAAAACCCCATCTCTACTAAAAATACAAAAAAAATTAGCCGGGCGTGGTGGCGGGCATCTGTAGTCCCAGCTACTTGGGAGGCTGAGGCAGGAGAATCGCTTGAACCTGGGAGGCAGAGGTTGCAGTGAGCCAAGATCGCACCATTGCACTCCATTCTGGGCAACAAGAGCAAAACTTCGTCTCACAAAAAAAAAAGAAAAGAAAAGAAAAGAAATTAAGACAGAATAGAGCTTGGGCTGTTGGTGAACACATCCCATGTAATTAAGCTTAGTGAGAGATGGGGAAGGGAGGTACAAGTGAGGTCAAAGAGACACAGGAGCAGATCAGGGAGGGCCTAGTAGCCATGTTAGGAAATTCTAACTTATGATAATAGGACTGAAGCAGAAAAGTGACATTATCCGGGTTAAGTTTTTATTGGAAATAGAATTGTGTACAAGAATGGAAAAGAGGCCGGGCATGGTGGCTAATGCCTGTGATCCCAGCACTTTGGAAGGCTGAGGCAGAAGGATTGCTTGAGGCCAGAAGTTCAAGACCAGCCTGGGCAACATGGCGAAACCCCATCTCTACAAAAAATATATATATACATAATAATACAAAAAAATTAGCCAGGCATTGGGCCGTGTGCCTATAGTCCTAGCTACCCAGGAGGCTAAGGTAGGAGGATTGCGTGAGCCCAGGAGGTTAAGGCTGCAGTGAGCCATGGTTACGCCACTGCACTCTAGCTTGGACAACAGAGTTGTTACTGATGGAAGGTATCCGAGTCACATGCACCAAAATATGTTAGACAAGGCCAATTTGTAGGGGTCTGCAGCAACCTCAAATCTTGCTTCCTCAGAAGAAAGAATTCAACCGAGGGACCTAAGGCAGAAGGAGAAACCAAGGCAAGTTTTAGAGCAGGAGTGAAAGTTTATTGAAAAGCTTTAGAGCATGAATAAAAGGAAGGAAAGAACATACACTTGGACGAGGACCAAGTGTGTGACTTGAAAGACAAATGTGCGGTTTGACCTTTTGACTTAGGGTTTTATAAGCTGGCATGCTTCTGGGTCTTGTTACTTCTCCCCTGATTCTTCCCTTGGGGTGGGCTGTCTGCAGGCACATTCCTGAACCCACTTCCCCAACCCTTGAGGTCTTCTCAAGAAGCCACTGATCACATTTCAGGTGTTTTCCATGTATTAGGACACTGCCTTTCCCTGACACTGGCTGTGACCAATTTTTATTTCAGAAAGACAGTTAACAACTGCCTGATCATCACCTGATGGTTGCCTGACATTCTTGATATTTGTGTGTGTTGGGCGGAGCCCTCTCCTGCCCTGCTCATGCCTGACCAGCTACCTACTGTAACAAAGTAAGACTTTGTTTCAGAAAAAAAAAAAAAAAAAAAAAAAAAAAAAAGAATGAGCTGGGAAGGGTGGGCACGTTATCTCATGCTTGTAATCCCAGCACTTTGGAAGGCCCGGGTAGGATGATCACCTCAGGGCAGGAGTTTGAAACCAGCCTAGCCAACATGGTGAAACCCCATGTCTACTAAAAATACAAAAATTAGCCAGGTGTGTGGTGAACACCTGTAATCCCAGCTACTTGGGAGGCTGAGGCACAAGAAGTGCTTGAACCCAGGAGGCAGAGGTTGCAGTGAGTTGAGAGCATACCACTTCATTCCACTGAATTTGGCAATGAGGAGGCTATGGGGGGCCTGAGCAAAAGCAGTTTTGCTGGATTCATGGGGTGAAGGAAAAATTGAGTGTGTTGAACAGTGAATGAGCAGGATACACTGGCTCATGCCTGTAATCCCAGCACTTTAGGAGGCTGAGGCAGGAGGATCACTTGAGACCAGGAATTCAAGATCAGCCTGGGCAACACAGCAAGACCCCATCTCTACAAAGAAAAATAATAATATATGAGAAGAGACAAGCCATTCCTAGAAAATTGAAAAGAAACAAAAATGCATATAAACGTATATCAAGTTCCTCACATAGCCATTGTATAAGTCAGAATTTTCCAGATAGGTAGATAAGAGGGTATTTATTAAGGGAACTGGTTCACATGACTATGGAGGCTGAGAAGCCTCATGATATACCATCTGCAAGCTGGAGAACCAGGGAAGCCAGTGGCATAATTCAGTTTGAGTCCGAAGGCCTGAGAACCTGTGGGCCCCTGGTGTAAGTCCCAGAGTCTGAAGGCCTGAGAAGCTAGAGTTCATATGTCCAACGGCAGGAGAAAATGGGTGTCCCAGCTCCAGAAGACAGAGTGAATTAGACTTTCCTCTGTCTTGTTATTCTATCCAGGCCCTCAACAAATTAGATGATGCCTGCCCACATCAGGCAGCTCTTCCTTACTCAATCACTGATTCAAATGCCAATCTCTTCCAGAAACATCCTCACAGACATAACCAGAAATAATGCTTTACCAGCTATCTGGGTATTCCTTGACCCAGTTGAGTCGACATCTAAAATGAATATCACAGCTATATAGAAAAGAAGCCTATTTCAAGTGACTTGAAACATAGCATTTGATTGAAATTATTGTTATTTAAGACAGGGTCTCGCTCTGTCACTCAGGCTGGAGTGCAGTGGCCCAATCATGGCTCATGCAGCCTCAACCTCCTGGGCTCAAGTGATCCTCCTGCCTCAACCTCCCAAGTAGCTGGGACTATAGGCATGTGCCATCTCACTTGGCTAATTTTACTTTCTGTAGAGACGGTGGGGGTGGTCTAGCTATGTTGTTCAGGCTGGTCTAAAACACCTGGCCTCAAGCAATCTTCCTGCCTTGACCTTCCAAAGTGCTGGGATTACAGGAGTGAGCCACCATGCCCAGCTAATTGCAATTATTTACTCGGTATACCCTAAAGACAAAAACAAATAGCAAAGAAGTCTTAAATTATATTCAATAATCTTATGGTTCTTTCTTTCTTTCTCTCTCTCTTTCTTTCTCTCTCTCTTTCTTTCTCTCTCTCTTTCTTTCTTTCTTTCCTTCTCTCTTTCTTTCCTTCTCTCTCTCTTTCTTTCCTTCTCTCTCTCTTTCTTTCTCTCTCTCTTTCCTTCTCTCTCTCTTTCTTTCTCTCTCTCTTTCTTTCTTTCCTTCCTTCTTTCTTTCAGACGGAATCTCTTTCTGTCACCCAGGCTGGAGTGCAGTGGTGTGATCTTGGCTCACTGCAACCTCTGCCTCCTGGGTTCAACTGATTCTCCTGCCTCAGCCTCCCAAGTAGCTGGGACTACAGGCACATGCCATCATACCTGGCTAATTTTTGTATTTTTCGTACAGGTGGGGTTCCACCAATGTTTGCCAGGCTGGTCTCTTAACTCCTGACCTCAGGTAATCTGCCCACCTCAGCCTCCCAAAATACTGGGATTACAGACATGAGCCACCACGCCCAGGTAATCTTATGTTTAGTAACAACAATATTGCTATTTTAATACCTTTATATGTATATTTTAGAATAAAGCAAATAAGTAATTACATTAATGTTATTATGAATCAAGATTTTTGGCCGGGCGCGGTGGCTCACGCCTGTAATCCCAGCACTTTGGGAGGCCAAGGTGGGCGGATCACAAGGTCAAGAGATGGAGACCATCCTGGCCAACATGGTGAAACCCCGTCTCTACTAAAAATACAAAAAATATTAGCTGGGCATGGTGGCACGTGCCTGTAATCCCAGCTACTCGGGAGGCTGAGGCAAGAGAATAGCTTGAACCTGGGAGGCACAGTTTTCAGTGAGCCGAGATTGTGCCATTGCCCTCCGGCCTGGGCAGTAAAAGAGAGGAGAGATACAAGCCTCATTTTAAAGAAGTATAAGCCTGAAATCTTAAATCTGAATTGGAAATATTAATACAAATTTATGATTTTTTCCTGCTCTTAAAGAGCATATATTTCCTAGATGTGTCATCCACCGAGACCTAGAAAACTAAAATCAATGTGAATTCAAGAGCAATGGCATCTCACTCTTCAAATTGTAGCTCGTAAATAGCCTTTCCCCTTACTAGGAATTAGGGCTCCTTGAAGACATGGTTGCTTCAATCTTGCCATTCTAGAAAGGAAGGAAGCAATCCACTACTACTGGGTCATGTTAATAGGACACAGAAGCCAAAATGAAAAGACCCCCATTGGCAAAAGATGGGATGATTTGAGTATAACAAAAATAATTACAATGGAATAAAACTCATTACATGTATAAAATTCCTTAAGATCATATAAAACTAGTAAGAACAGGCTGGGTGTTAATGGCTCATGCCTCCCAAATCCCAGCACTTTGGGAGGCTGAAGTGGGAGGATTGCTTGAGCCCAGGAGTTAGTAGACCAGTCTGGGCAACATAGTGAGATCTTGTCTCCACAAAAATAAAAATAAATAAAATAAAATAAAAACTAGCAAGAACAACAACCAAATATCAGGTATTCATTGAAGGTCGCTAAGGCACTAAATTCATTATTCTAAAAACTGGCTAATGAAAGGAAAAAAATCAAGCATTTATCCTGCTTTTCCTGTGCAAATTGTATTCAGGGTGATCAGATAACTGGTTGCTGGGGGAAAGTTCTATTTAAAGCAGAGTTCCAGGTAAAGATGCAAAAGGAAGTAACAGAATTAGGAAATTGCCATTTTGTAACTCTAATGAAGTAATAAAATTAAGCAGTGATTATTCATGGCTCCTGTAGCCACCAGGGGAAAGATTGATGGAAACTTTTGTAACAGATCAATCTGTCTTATCATTAGTAAAAGTGGGACAATCAGACATCACATGCATCCTGTCATACAGTAAGAAGTATACAGCCCCACCCCCAAGGCTGATCCTAAATTTCATTTTATCTCTAGATCCAACCACCCCTTTACAGGAAATGGGTTAGATAGAGGAACAAATTAAAAATAACATCAAAAGCACCTGTAATCCCAGCGCTTTGGGAGGCCAAGACAGGCGGATCACTTGTGGCCAGGCTGGCCAAGATAGTGAAACCCTGTCTCTACTAAAAATATAAAAAAGTAGTCAGGAGTGGTGGCGCATGCCTGTAGTCCCAGCTACTCGGGAGGCTGAAGTGTGAAAATTGTTTGAACCCAGGAGGTGAAGATTGCAGTGAGCAGATATTGTGCCACTGTACTCCAGCCTGGGCAACAGAGTGAAACTCTACCTCAAAAAAATAAATAAATACCTGGGCACGGTGGCTCATGCCTGTAATCCCAGCACCTTGGGAGGCCGAGGTGGGAGAATCACCTGAGGTCAGGAGTTCGAGGCTAGCCTGGTCAATATGGTGAAACCCCATCTCTACTAAAAATACAAAAAATAGCCGGGCATGGTAGTGTGTGCCTGTAATAGCTACTCGGGAGGCTGAGGCAGGAGAATCGCTTGAACCCAGGAGATGGAGGTTGCAGTGAGCCGAGATTGTGCCATTGAAACGAAATTGTGTCTAAAAAAAAAAAAAAAAAAAAATATATATAATATTATATATATATATATATATATTTAAGTATTTTGTATCTAAGAACATCTTACCTAAAGGATAAGATCACACTTTTTTACTTTAGTGCTCCAAAATGTTCAATTTCATTGTTGAAATGTTCTATATGCCATATTTCTCTCCAGCAATTGCTATTTCTCTGCTCAGCAAAATGTCTTAAAACAAAAACAGGCTGGGCTCAGCGGCTCATGCCTATAATCGCAGTGCTCTGGGAGGCCAAAGGAGAAGGATTGTTTCAGCCCAGGAGTTCAAGACCAACCTGGCAATTAGGGAGACCCCATCTCTACAAAGTAAAAAATATTCACTGTGCATGGTGCTGCACACCTGTAGTCCCAGCTACTTGGTAGGCTGAGGTGGGAGGATCACTGGAGACCCGGAGTTAAAGGCTGCAGTGAGCCATGGGCATGCCACTGCACTCCAGCCTGGGTGACAGAGTAAGACCCTCTAAAAAACAAACCAAAAAACCACAACAAATCCACACCTGTTGTCCCCAATTATCTACTCCTCTTTTTAAAATTTTTTATTTTTTGATCATGTTTCCTAAGTTTTAGTTTTCTTTTTTTTTTTTTTTGGAAATTAGAGTTATCCTGCAATGTTTCTTTTTTAAATTGTTTTAAAAACAGAGACAGGGTCTCACTACATTACCCAGGCTGGTCTTGAACTCCCAGGCTCAAGGGATTCTCCTGCCTTGGCCTCCCAAAGTGCTGGGATTACAGAGTGTTTCACCAATGTTGGCCTCGAACTCCTAACCTCATGATCCGCCTGCCTGGCCTCCTAAAGTGCTAGGATTACAGGAGTGAGCCACCGCGCCCGGCTAAATACTTGTACAAATATTAAACTGAAAACATGGAATGAAAAGGAAGCTAGCTGGGCGTGGTGGCTCACGCCTGCCAACCCAGCACTTTGGGAGGCCAAACTGGGCAGCTCTGTTGAGGCCAGGAGTTTGAGACCAGCCTGGCCAACATGACGAAACCCCATCTCTACTAAAAACACAAAAAATTAGCTGGGCATGGTGGCATGTGCCTGTTAATCCCAGCCTCTAGGGAGGCTGAGGCACGAGAATCGCTTGAACCCAGGAGGTGGAGGTTGCAGTGAGCCGAGATCATGCCACTGCACTCCAGCCTGGGCCACAGAGTGAGACTCTGTTTCCAAAAAAACAAACAAACAAACAAACAAACAAACAAAAGAAAAGAAAGAAAAGAGAAAAGGAAGCTAAGCAATCTTATCATTGTTGTAGAAGAAGTAAGGGAATGTTAGTAATGTGATGGGTTTGTATCACAGTCAAAGCAGACACGCGGAGTCAAACGTTCAACATGGATATGACTTCTGTTACTTTGATGGCTATTTCATATTTATAAGATTTTTTTGTTTATATAGCTGTCTTTACATTGTTTGAAAATATTTTGGTTTCACTTGGTGCTTGTTCTACAAATTTAAAAACATAAAATAATCCCAACAATTTGGGAGGCTGAGGCAGGTGGATCATGAGGTCAAGAGATCGAGACCATCCTGGCCAACATGGTGAAACCTCGTCTCCACTGAAAATACAAAAATTAGCTGGGTGTGGTGGCGTGCACCTGTAATCCCAGCTGCTCGGGAGGCTGAGGCAGAAGAATTGCTTGAACCTGGGAGGCGGAGGTTGCAGTGAGCCGAGATCACGCCACTGCCCTCGGGCCTGGTGACAGAGCGAGATTTTGTCTCCAAAAAAATAAATAAATAAAAATAAAAAATAAATAAATAAATACATAAATAAAAATAAAATAAAATGTTTAGTATATTAGAATATTCTTTAAAATTATTAGTATATCCCTGAGCCTAAACTAGCCTTCATAATCCACGTTAAAAATTTTGTAGGCTGAGCACAGTGGCTCACGCCTGTAATCTCAGCACTTTGGGAGGCTGAGGCAGGCAGCTCCCTTGAGCCCAGAAGTTTGAGACCAGTCTGGGCAACACAGTGAAACCCCACCTCTACAGAAAAATATATATATTAAATTTTTATTTTAAAAAATTTTGTAGCCTCATATGCAAAAGAATATAGTGGTTCCCTGATTCTTAGCAGGCATTCAAGGATGATAAATATTGTAATATTATTTTTCCATTTGGCCTGTAATCAGAAAAGTAGCTCTGCTGCAAGCAGTAATTATCTTACAGTGTGTTTATTTTTTTATTTTTTGAGACTGAGTCTCACTCTGCTGCCCAGGCTGGAGTGCAATGGCACAATCTCGGCTCACTGCAACCTCCACCTCCTGGATTCAAGTGATTCTCCTGCCTCAGCCGCCCAAGTAGCTGGGATTACAGGCTTGCGCCACCATGCCTGGCTAATTTTTGTATTTTTAATAGAGACGGGGTTTCACCATGTTGGTCAGGCTGGTCTCGAACTCCTGACCTCATGATCGGTCCCCCTTGGCCTCCCAAAGTGCTGGGATTACAGGCATGAGGCACCGTGGCCAGCCCTTACAGCGTGTTTCAAACTCCTGTTATTAACCACGTTTAGACCACATGAACCTTGAAAGCTGTGGTTGGTATATTTGTCATGATTCAATTCCATTAGTTTGTTACTCTTAGAATGAAGGGGAGCAAATACTTCCTTTTTTACTTTCTCTCACTTTTGTTTCTCCTTATGAAGAAATCTTCATCTAAAATTGTTGATCATATGGTCTTTGGAAAGCTAAGAGGTATTGCTTACCATTTAGTCATCAAATCCCAGGAATTTATTTCAGCCTTCCATTTCTTTTTAAAGGAAATACTTTAAAATGTAATCTCTTTATCATAATCACATTCATACATAATTTTACTTAACTACATAAATATAGTAACATACATGCTTTGTAAAAAAAAAAAAAAAAAGTGCTTTTTATCTTTCCTTTTGTTTTGCTGAGCCCCCCATCTTCCTCTCCTCCTTCCTTCCCCTATGTCAACACCATTTGCCCAAGGTCACCCATCCACACCTAGAACCTGGGAGGTATCCTCCCATATTTTCTCTTTACTCAGGTCATCTTATACCTACACATATATATGAGTCTACACATACAGAGTATTCACTTGTTTTTTGTGGGGAGAAGGGGGACAGAGTCTGGCTCTGTTACCCAGGCTGGAGTGCAGTGGTGCGATCTCAGTTCACTGCAACCTCCGTCTCTCAGGCTCCAGCGATCCTCCTACCTCAGCCTCCCAAGTAGCTGGGATTATAGGTGCATGCCACCATGCCCAGTTAATTTTTTGTATTTTTGGTAAAGACAGTGTTTTGCCATTTTGGCCAGGCTGGTCTCAAACTCCTGACCTCAGGAGATCCACCCCCCTTGGCCTCCCAAAATGCTGGGATTAGAGGCGTGAGCCACTGTACCCGGCCGAGCAGTCACTTCTTAAATCATAGTTTTGTAAACAAGCACTCACGGTATCTTTCTTATTATTTATTTTTTATTTATTTATTTATTTTGAGACAGAGTCTCACTCTGTTGCCCAGGCTGGAGTGCAGTGGCACAATATTAGCTCACTACAACCTCTGCCTCCCAGGTTCAAGTGACTCTTGTGCCTCAGCCTCCCGAGCAGCTGGGATTACAGGTGTGTACAAACACACACAGCTAATTTTTGTGTTTTTAGTAGAGATGGGGTTTCACCATGTTGGTCAGGCTGATCTTGAACTCCTGACCTCAAATGATCCACCCACCTCGGCCTCCCAAAATGCTGGAATTACAGGAGTGAGCCACCACACCTGGCCTGTTAAATCTTAAATTCACCATTTAACAATACCTTATGGAAACCTCTCCTTGACACCTGGCTTAGCTCCATGTCATTCTTAAAAAAAAAAAAAAAAATGGCTGGAGAATTCCCCAGTGTGGATGTGCCATTGATGAGCAAGCTTTCACTGTTTTCACATTTCTGCATTATGAATAGTGATGTGATAAACCTACTTCTTTATCTTTATGGTCTTGAATCCATATCCTTATATATGGTTATTTGTATTTGCTAGTTACAGGAGAGTTGCCATTGAATTTATTCTTTTTAAGAGATGTTGCTTTCCAAAACCTTGAGGAAGAGAGTCAAGAAAAGAAAGGCAAACTTGAACAGAAATGCCTACTCCATGAATTTTTTTTTTTTTTTTTTTGAGGCAGAGCCTCACTCTGTCGCCCAGGCTGGTGTGCAGTGGTGTGATCTTGGCTCACAGCAACCTCCGCCTCCCAGGTTCAAGCAATTCTCCTGCCTCAGCCTCCCAAGTAGCTGGGACTACAGGCGCCCGCCACCAAGCCCGGCTAATTTTTATATTTTTAGTAGTGACAGGGTTTCACCATGTTGGCCAAGCTGGTCTCGAACTCCTGACCTCAAGCAATCCGCCTGTCTCGGTCTCCCAAAGTGCTGGGATTATAGGTGTGAGCCACCCCGCCTAGCCCCTACTCCATGAGTTTAAATTGTGAGGATTGAGTGAGGACATAGGTACAGTGTAAAGACCAACCTGGCTGATAATATTTTTTGTTCTCTAAAGACTGTGGGCTCCTTTAGGTCACCAGCTGGGTCTCTGATGAGTGCCATTTACATGGTACACAGTGAGAGTGATGTTCCAGGATTGTGTAACTGAAAGGTTTAGAAAGAAAGGGTGGAGCCGTGAAAAGCACAGGCTTTGGAGTCAACAATCTGAAGTGTTAAGTTGCAGCTCTACCACTTTCCGCTGTGAGATCTTGGGCAAGTTACTCAACTTCTCAGAGCTTCAGTTTCCTCCTCTGCAAGATAGAGATAATGATGCCAGTCTGAGAGAGTTGCCTTGAGGAGGAAGTGCATGTAAGCCCCTCAGCAGAGTGCCTGGTGCTCATTAAATATGATGGGTTCTTTATCAGATGTCTTCCTTATAGTTCTATCCAGCTATGTATCATTGTTTCCCCTTGTCAGATGAAAACCTGTCGAATGCAGGAACTGTATCTAATTCATCTCTGCATCTTTACATATCCAGTCCCTAACTTGGTTTTTCCTCCTACCAACTACCTCCAGGTCTTTTACTCTGCTAAATAAGCATTGATTGAAATAAGAGCAATAACATTTTTTTGTTTTTGTTTTGTTTTGTTTTGAAACAGCAACCTGCTCTGTCACCCAGGCTGGAGTGCAGTGGTATGATTACAGCTCATTGCAGCCTTGACCTCCTTGGCTCAAGCGATCCTCCCGCCATAGCCTCCCAAGTAGCTGGGACCACAGGCATGTGCCACTAATACCCAGCTAATTTTTTTATTCTTAGTAGGGATGAGGTCTCACTATGTTGCCCAGGCTGGTCTCAAACTCCTGAGCTCAAGTGATCCTCCCACCTCAGCTCCCTAAAGTGCTGGGCTTAAGGCATGAGCCACTGTAATTAGCCCAGCTAATAACAACAATTTTTATTATGGGCAATTTCAGAGTTACGCTAAAGAAGTGAGATTAACATAGAGGACATCTGTGATCCATCACCCAGCTTCTACAATTGTCAAGATGTTGATAATCTTTTTCATCTAGCTTTTGACCACTCCTTCACCACCATCCCCTGTCATGGAGAATTTTATTTTTTAAGTTTTAAAATTTTTTATTTGCTTATTTTAAAAATTGAACCAGGCGCGGTGGCTCATGCCTGTAATCCCAGCACTTTGAGAGGCCAAGGCAGGCAGATTACCTGAGGTCAGGAGCTCAAGACTAGCCTGGCCAACATGGTGAAACCCCCATCTCTACTAAAAATACAAAACAAAACAAAAAAATTAGCTGGGCATGGTGGCAGTCACCTGTAATCCCAGCTACTCGGGAGGCTGAGGCAGGAGAATTGCTTGAACCTGGGAGGCGGGGTTGCAGTGAGCTGAGATTGCACCATTGCACTCCAGCCTGGGCAACAAGAGAGAAACTCTATCTCAAAAAAAAAAAAATTATGCATTCCCATAATTAAAATTATTTGAACAATAACCAAAAAAAATGGCACTCTGACTAAACTGCATTTTACAGCCTGCAGGATGCTTTGGTCCAGCTTAGTTTTATTCTAGATTTCACTGCCATCCTACCACACTTCTTCCTTCACCAACATGCAAGTTCTTTCCTTCCCTGCCAGATAGACAAGCAGATAAGAGAGGCTGGCACAGCCATCATCATCAGCAGTTCTTTGATGTGAAAGGGGCAGCACAGTCATTTAAACTTGATTTAACCTCTTTGCATCCTTCAAAGTTAAACAGCTAAAAGAAGTAAAATAGAAAGCAATACTTTGTGGAATGAACAGTGCATATTGGCGATGCACGCCTCATTACGAAGCCTGCTTGCTTCTCCTGTTCGATCCATTACTTGGAAGGCAGTGGATTTTTCTCTTGCATTTCTGTCTTCTTCAGTTTCGACTTATTGAATTTCTCGATCTCATCCATATTGGACTTGTCAGACATAGTCACAGAGGAAGCTGAGCAATGCCCATTAGCAAGTGGAATCTGGTCTGCTTAGAGTCTACTGCCCAGTGTTGGGAATTTTAAAGCAAATCCCAGACATTGCATCATTTCAACAATTAATACTTATGTGTGTTTCTAATAATACTTCACAAAGTGTGGTCTGGATTCCTGGGACTTACCAAGGCCCTGTCAGGCAGCCTGCTAAGTCAAAACTATTTTTATAACAATATTAATATTTTATTTATCTTTTTGTTCTCATTATCTCGTGAACAGCAGAATTTTCCAACAGATTGAATGCAGCCACAAATCTGAAAATCCAGCTGTCCCCTATTAAACTAGATATGACAGAGTTGCAAATTTTTACAAATCTATTGACAAGTGTAAAACAATGTCACTCATCATGATGCTGTTTGAAAAATATACTTATTTTCGTAAAAATAAGTCCTTAACATGTAATATGTTTATTATTACTAAGTGTTTTAAATTTTAATTTTTTTTTTCTTGAGATGGAATCTTGCTCTGTCACCTAGGCTAGAGTGCAGTAGCACAATCTCAGCTCACTGCAACCTTCGCCTCCTAGATTCAAGCAATTCTCTTGTCTCAGCCTCCCAAGAAACTGGGACTACAGGTGCTTGCCATCACGCCCAGCTAATTTTTAGTAGAGATGAGGTTTCGCTATGTTGGCCATGGTGATCTTGAACTCCTGACCTCAGGTGATCCACCCACCACAGCCTCTCAAAGTGCTGGGATTACAGGCATGAGCCAACACACCAGAGCTGTTTTTAAAAATCAAATTAGTATTTTAAAAATTTTTTCAGTTTTAATTTCTAATGTTAGAAAATAATCCATTTATCTGAATATGCATCAGACATAAAGGAAAGCTCTTTGGGGTCCTTAATACTTCTAATATATATATATTTATATATATACAATTTTTTTTTTTTTTTTTTTTTGAGACGAAGTTTTGCTCTTCTTGCCCAGGCTGGAGTGCAATGGCTTGATCTTGGCTCACTGTAACCTCTGCCTCCCAGGCTCAAGTGATTCTCTTGCCTCAGCCTCCCGAATACCTGGGATTACAGGCATGAATCACCACACCCAGCTAATTTTGTATTTTTTTAGTAGAGATGGGGTTTCACCATGTTGGTCAGGCTTGTCTCGAACTCCCAACCTCAGGTGATCCACCCACCTCGGCCTCCCAAAAAAGTGCTGGGATTACAGGCATGAGCCACCGCGCCCGGCCAATACTTCTAAAATATTTTTGAGATTTAATTCGTAAACCACTAGATTCACAATTTTATTTATTTATTTATTTTTATTTTTATTTATTTATTTTTTTGAGACGGAGTCTCGCTCTTTCGCCCAGGCCAGACTGCAGTGGCGCTATCTCGGCTCACTGCAAGGTCCGCCTCCTGGGTTCACGCCATTCTCCTGCCTCAGCCTCCCGAGTAGTATTTATTTTTAATTATTTTAGAGTTGGGGTCTCACTGTCTCCCAGGCTGGAGTGCAATGGTGCAATCATGGCTCACTGCAGCCTCAAACTCCTGGGTTCAAGCAATCCTCCTGCCTCAGCCTCCTGAGTTGCTGGGATTACAGGCAAGTACTGCCATGACCAGCAGCTTCACTATTTTAAGATGTACACCTCAGAAACAAAAAACAAGAAACACAAAAAATAAATAAAATATACACCTCATGGTTGGGCATGCTGGCTCACACCTATAATCCCAGCACTTTGGGAGGCCAAGGTGGGCAGATCACTTGAGGCTCTGAGTTTGAAACCAGCCTGGCCAATATGACAAAACCTTATCTCTACTAAAAAATACAAAAATTAGCTCGGTGTGGTGGCACACGCCTGTAATCCCAGCTGCTCGGGACACTGAAGCAGGAGAATTGCTTGAACTCAACAGAGGTTGCAGTGAGCCAAGATTGCACCACTGCACTCCAGCCTAGGTGACAGAGTGAGGCTCTGCCTCAAAAAAATAAAAAATAAAGTGTACACTTCAGTAGGTTTTGGTATATTTGTAAGGTTGGGCAGCCACTGCCACTAGCTAACTCCAAAACCTTTTTATCACCCCAAAAGAAAACCCTATATCCATTTCAGTCCCTTCTTTTTTTTTTCTGAGATGGAGTCTCACTCTGCCTCCCAGGCTGGAATGCAGTGGTGCGATCTCGGCTCACTGCAACCTCTG
>NW_026652297.1:38286838-38308958 GCF_009828535.3 Hylobates moloch | reverse complement strand
TTAATTTCTAATGTTAGAAAATAATCCATTTATCTGAATATGCATCAAACATAAAGGAAAGCTCTTTGGGGTCCTTAATACTTCTAATATATATATATTTATATATATACAATTTTTTTTTTTTTTTTTTTTTGAGACGAAGTTTTGCTCTTCTTGCCCAGGCTGGAGTGCAATGGCTTGATCTTGGCTCACTGTAACCTCTGCCTTCCAGGCTCAAGTGATTCTCTTGCCTCAGCCTCCCGAATACCTGGGATTACAGGCATGAATCACCACACCCAGCTAATTTTGTATTTTTTTAGTAGAGATGGGGTTTCACCATGTTGGTCAGGCTTGTCTCGAACTCCCAACCTCAGGTGATCCACCCACCTCGGCCTCCCAAAAAAGTGCTGGGATTACAGGCATGAGCCACCGCGCCCGGCCAATACTTCTAAAATATTTTTGAGATTTAATTCGTAAACCACTAGATTCACAATTTTATTTATTTATTTATTTTTATTTTTATTTATTTATTTTTTTGAGACGGAGTCTCGCTCTTTCGCCCAGGCCAGACTGCAGTGGCGCTATCTCGGCTCACTGCAAGGTCCGCCTCCTGGGTTCACGCCATTCTCCTGCCTCAGCCTCCCGAGTAGTATTTATTTTTAATTATTTTAGAGTTGGGGTCTCACTCTGTCTCCCAGGCTGGAGTGCAATGGTGCAATCATGGCTCACTGCAGCCTCAAACTCCTGGGTTCAAGCAATCCTCCTGCCTCAGCCTCCTGAGTTGCTGGGATTACAGGCAAGTACTGCCATGACCAGCAGCTTCACTATTTTAAGATGTACACCTCAGAAACAAAAAACAAGAAACACAAAAAATAAATAAAATATACACCTCATGGTTGGGCATGCTGGCTCACACCTATAATCCCAGCACTTTGGGGGGCCAAGGTGGGCAGATCACTTGAGGCTCTGAGTTTGAAACCAGCCTGGCCAATATGACAAAACCTTATCTCTACTAAAAAATACAAAAATTAGCTGGGTGTGGTGGCACACGCCTGTAATCCCAGCTGCTCGGGACACTGAAGCAGGAGAATTGCTTGAACTCAACAGAGGTTGCAGTGAGCCAAGATTGCACCACTGCACTCCAGCCTAGGTGACAGAGTGAGGCTCTGCCTCAAAAAAATAAAAAATAAAGTGTACACTTCAGTAGGTTTTGGTAT
The DNA here is from genome assembly GCF_009828535.3 of Hylobates moloch. Classification (NCBI taxonomy): domain Eukaryota; kingdom Metazoa; phylum Chordata; class Mammalia; order Primates; family Hylobatidae; genus Hylobates; species Hylobates moloch. The sequence goes on along the minus strand of NW_026652297.1, from coordinate 38,307,762 downwards.
ATTTGTAAGGTTGGGCAGCCACTGCCACTAGCTAACTCCAAAACCTTTTTATCACCCCAAAAGAAAACCCTATATCCATTTCAGTCCCTTCTTTTTTTTTTCTGAGATGGAGTCTCACTCTGCCTCCCAGGCTGGAATGCAGTGGTGCGATCTCGGCTCACTGCAACCTCTGCCTCCCGGGTTGAAGAGATTCTCCTGCCTCAGCCTCCCGAGTAGATGGGACTACAGGCGCCTGCCACCATGCCCAGCTAATTTTTGTATTTTTAGTAGAGACAGGGTTTTACCATATTAGCCAGCCTGGTCTCGAACTCCTGACCTTGTGATCCGCCTGCCTCGGCCTCCCAAAGTGCTGGGATTACAGGCATGAGCCACCACACCAGCCTATTAGTCACTTCTAAATGTCCCCTCCCATTATCTCCTGGCAACCACTAATGTAGTTTTTGACTCTACAGATTTGCCTATTCTGGGCATTTCAGATAAATGGAATCATACAATATGTAGCCTTTTGTTTCTGGCTTCTTTCACTTAGCATAATGTCTTTAAGGTCCATCCATGTTGTAGTATGTATCAGAACTTCATTCCTTTTTATAGCTAAATAATATTCCATTGTATGTACATACCACATTTTGTTTACCCAATCATCAGTTGACTTTTGGGTTGTTTCCACTGGATATTACAAATAATGCAGCTACGAACATTTGTAGCCAAGTTTTTGTATGAATACATGTTTTTAGTTCTCTTGGCAATATATCTAGGAATAGAATTGCTGGGTCCTATGGCTAACTCTATGTTGAACTTTCTAAGAAATTGTCAAACTGTTTTACATAGCAGCTGCACCATTTTACATTTTAATTAGCAATGTATGAGCATTCCAATTTATCTTCCAATTTCTCTACATCCTTGCCAAAACTTATTTTCAGTGTTTTTCATTCTAGCTATCCTAATGAGTATGACTCAATAATTTTTAAGAGTGTAAAGGATCCTGAGACTAAAACCTTTCAGAACTGCTTTTCTAATAGCTTTCAAAAAAAAACATAAATGTGCTAACATTATCAATTTAAAAAATTAACAATGATTCCACAACATTGTGTAATACTAGGATAATCATGTTTGCCTGGGACAAATCCAGTTTACACCTTTGTCCCAGCACAACTGTTAATAGAGCCTCCTTGAACTCTCAACATATTCTGCTTACATGACAAATTATATGAACACCCTAAGAACTAATCTATATTCACGTTTCCCTGATTGTCTTAAATATGTCTTTTTACAATTTGGGTGGGTTTACTTTTTATTTTTTTGTGGAGACAGGGTCTCACTTGTTGCCCAGCCTGGTCTACAAGAGCTCAAGTATGAGCCACTGCACCTGGCCTATAATTTATTTACTGAAAATAAGATCTGGGCCGGGCGCAGTGGTTCGCACCTATAATCCTAGCACTTTGGAAGGCCAAGGCGTGCGGACCACCTGAGGTCAGGAGTTTGAGACCAGCCTGGCCAACATGGCAAAAACCCATCTCTACTAAAAATACAAAAATTAGCCAGGTGGAGTGGCACATGCCTATAATCCCAGCTACTCGGGAGGCTGAGGCAGGAGAATTGCTTGAACCCAGGAGGTGGAGGTTGCAGTGAGCCGAGATCACGCCACCACATTCCAGCCTGGGCAACAGAGCAAGACTCTGTTTCCAAAAAAAAAAGGCTGGGCACGGTGGCTCACGCCTGTAATCCCAACATTTTGGGAGGCCAAGGTGGGTGGATCACCCGAGGCTGGGAGTTCGAGACCAGCCTGACCAACATGGAGAAACTCTGTCTCTACTAAAAATGCAAAATTAGCCAGGCGTGGTGGCGCATAACTGTAATGCCAGCTACTCGGGAGGCTGAGGCAGGAGAATCACTTGAACCAGGGAGGTGGAGGTTGCAGTGGGCTGAGATCACGCTGTTGCACTCCAGCCTGGGCAACAAGAACGAAACTCTATCTCAAAAAAAAAAAAAAAAAGAAAAGAAAAAGAAAGAAAGAAAATAAGATCTGGTGGGGCACGGTGGCTCATGCCTGTAATCTCAGCACTTTGGGAGGTTGACATGGCAAGAAAGCTAGACCTTGCCTCTGAAAAAAAAACAAAGAAAGAAGAGGGAAGGAAGGAAGGAAGGAAGAAAGAAAGAAAGAAAGGAAAAAAAAATGCAACATTGTTAGTTGATGATATCTTAGAACTTTTAATCTGTATCAGTTCTCATCCTTGGCTTGACTGATTATATCATCTTGGTGTCTTTAAAAAATTAATTAATTAATTAATTAATTTATCTTTCCTTGAATATATCAATGGAATTTCTTGGTGTCTTTTGTTTCTTTGCCCTCCATGTTTCTTGTCATTTGGTAGTAGACCTAAAAATTTGATTAGATTTAGGGTCCATTTTTGGGCAAGAATATTTCATAGGTGGTGTACTTCCTACCTTATTCCATTAAGAGGTGCCTGGCTGCCTTGCTTTTAGTGATGGTCGATAAATCAGTAGTTCAGTTATAATGTTCCCCTTCAACCTTCACCTCATAATTGTAATCACAATGGATGATAGTTGCCTTGTCTCAATGTTTCATTAGGAGGTGTGAATAGTGACTTTCTAATTCTACCATTTTGTTGCATTTACGATCCTTACAAATGATTTGGGTACCCTCAAATAGACAGAAGAATAAATGCTTGATTTTTTTCCTTTATATATCAATTCGCAAAATAAACATTTGTTTTCTTAAGTGATCCAAAGGTGAATGATTAGTGATTTTTTTTTTTAGTATCATTATGAACTCATGGATTTGTATTTATTTGTTTTAATTCATTACAGTCATTACTGCTTTACAAGACCAGTGCTGTAATCCCTGAGCTATAGGGCCTTGGGTTTTTTTTTTTTTTTTTTTTTTTTCACATCACCTCAGCCGCATTTAATAGCTACCTTGCTTTCAGGCATAACAAAATGCCACAGGCCCACCTTGTGCAATTCCTGCCCTAGTTCTGAAATCAATCATTTCCTAAAGCCTCACTGGTTCCTTTTAGTGGGAAATGGCATTTAAACTACGAATTTGGACATCCAGGGTGCTCACAGCCAGTAGACTGTCATTCTTCTTGGCCTTTCAGTGGACACAACCGGGATATATACACATATGTGTGTGTGTATATATATATATATATATGTATATGTGTATATATGTATATATAAATTCATACCAACATTGCCAATTCTAATTTCAGATTACAGATTTGTTTACTCAAATATGTGACTCAATCAGATTACAGAATTTATAGCTAACTTAATTGATTTGATACTAGTATCTCTTTTATCTTTAACTGAAAATCTGGGTTTCTAACAATATTGTTACCTGTTATTTTATATACATATATAAGTTATACAAAATACATGTAATAACACCTAAACAGGCCAGGCGCGGTGGGTCGAGCACTTTGGGAGGCCGGGGCAGGTGGATCGCCTGAGGTAAGGAGTTCGAGACCAGCCTGACCAATGTGGTGAAACCCCGTCTCTAGTAAAAATACAAAATTAGCTGGGCAAGGTGGCAGATGCCTGTAATCCCAGCTCCTCGGGAGGCTGAGGCAGGAGAATCGCTTGAGCCCAGGAGGCAGAGGTTGCACTGAGCTGAGATCGCACCACTGCACTCCAGCTTGGGCAAAAGAGGGAGACTCTGTCTCAAAAAACAAACAAACCCCCCAAAAACGCACCTGAAAAACAATATTAGTATTACCATTAGTATACCATTATTAAATGCAGTTTTTTCTGTTTTTAGGCTTTGTCACACTAAGGATATAGAGTCAAATTAACGAGTTTTACAGTTAATTTGTGTGGTTATGCCAGTGACTCAATGTACACTTTATTTCTTTTCTTTTAGGAAATGCTTTGTTATTTTCTTTTAAAAAATAGTTATGTAGGCCCTTGAGTCGCTTGCTTTGGCCCACTCTTGCCCTGAGGAGTATACTTTCATTTTCAATACATCTCTGCTTTTGTTGTTTCAAAAAAAAAAAAAATTGTGTGGCCGGGCGCAGTGGCTCATGCCTGTAATCCCAGCACTTTGGGAGGCCCAGGCGGGCGGATCACGTGAGGTTATGAGCTGCAGACCAGCCTGGCCAACATGGTAAAACACCATCTCTACTAAAAATACAAAAATCAGCCCGATGGGGTGGCAGGCGCCTGTAATCCCAGCTACTTGGGAGCTGAGGCAGGAGAATCACTTGAACCCGGGGTGGCAGAGGCTGCAGTGAGCCGAGATCACACAATTGCACTCCAGCCTGGGCTGGAGTGAGGCTCTGTCTAAAAACAATAAAAAAGTAAAACATTTACATGAATCCAAAGTTGAAGCTATTAAACAGTGTATACAGAGAAATCTAGCTTCCATTCCTATTTCCTTCACCCCGTTCTTTTCTTACATGTAACCATTTTTATTAGTTTATAATTTATACTCTATTGCTTCTTTAACATGTAAGCAAATGCACACATCATTATTTCTATTTTCCCATCTTTCTTACAAGAAAGGCAGCATTTCAACACGTGTGAAAAGGAGGAAAAATAAAAATAAAGGCAACACATACATGGTCTCTGTCCTGCTTTTTTCTCTTAACAATACATCCTAGATTTCCAAGGCAGTCCACAGAGATGGTTCTCTTTCCTCTGTACAGCAGCATAAAACTGCATTGTGTGGATGTACGTAGCTTACTCAGCCAGTCCTCTGTGGATGGACGTGTGGGTTCAACAAACATTTATTGAATGACCAAACTGTGCCAGGCACTGGGAATAAAGACGTGGTCTCTGGCTTCAGGAAACTCAGAAGTGCAGATGGGGAGATCTCCACAATACAAGTGCTTTCCTTATAAGAAGTAATAGCTTGGGTCCACTTAGCACAAGGGGCACATGGATCAGGGAAGAGACGCTTGCACACAGGAGGGACACAATAACTGTATTTATTGGCATCTTGCTTCCACTTGGGCCTGCAAACAGGAGAGTCCCCTTGGGAGGAGATGGTTACCAGTGGTTGAAATTGCTTAGAAAATCATGAGTGCCACCAATTGGTCAGAGAAGGGAAAGCTGAATGAAAGAGGCCAACAGGGAGGGTCCTAACCACAAAATTACCCTGGAAAGAGGAAATGTAACAACACAGGAGCTGTGGTTTAACATGAGCCAACACCTATGTAGAACTTTCTGCTGACCAGATATTGTTCTAAGCAGTTTACATAAAATTCCTTTCTCACAACACTCCTAAGTGGTATGAATTATTACTACCTGCATTTTTCCGATAAAGAAATTAAGGTGGCTGGGCAAGGTGGCTCACGCCTGTAATCGCAGCACTTTGGGAAGCCAAGGCAGGTGGATAACTTGAGGTCAGGACTTTGAGACCAACCTGGCCAACATGGTGAAACTCCGTGTCTAGTAAAAATACAAAATTAGCTGGGTGTGGTGGGTGCCTGTAGTCCCAGTTAATCGGGAGGCTGAGGCATGAGAATCGCTTGAACCTGGGAGGCAGAGGTTGCTATAAGCCAAGATCGCACCACTGCACTCCAGCCTGGGCGACAGAGGGAGACAAGAAAGAAAAGAAAGAAAAAGAAAGAAGGAAGGAAGGAAGGATAAAAGAAAAAGGAAAAAAAATTAAGGCACCAGTGAGGTGGGTGGTTCACACCTGTAATCTCAGAGCTTTAGGAGGCCAAGGAGGGAGGATCGCCTGAGGCCAGGAGCTCGAGATCAGCCTGGGTAATACAGTGAGACCCCATTTCTACAAAAAAATTAGAAAATATTAGCAGGGTGTGGTAGGGCGCACCTGTGGTCCCAGTTACTGGGAGACTGAGGCGGGAGGATCGCTTGAACCCAGGACTCTGAGGCTGCAGTGAGATATGATGACGCCACTGCACTTCTGCCTGGGTGACAGAGCAAGACCCTGTCTCTAAAAAAATATTTTTTAATTAAATAAAAAATAAAAAGAAATGAAGGCACAGAGAGGTTACTGAACTTTTGCCCAAGGTCAGACAGCAAAATGGAAAGAAGGACAGGCGAGTAGGCAGCAAGACACCACAGATGGGACAGTTGCAAGTAGTGCACCAAGAAGCTGGTGCCCTCCCCAAGGTGGGACGAAAGTACTGTATGTCCCTCTGCCCCATAACCACCTACTCGCGAGGACAAAGGACACCTGACACGTCACCCCTCCCTCGCCCCTGCGCACACACACGCCCCTCTCCCTACCCCAGGTCAGAAGACCCCGAAGGGCTTTTTCTCTGGACTCCTGGGACCCTGGAGGCGCGGCTGACGCCTTGGAGGCTGAATGAGAGTACCTCTCCGAGCAGCGGGCGAGACGTCTCTCTCGCGCCACACCTCCCAGGGTCGCAAGCTCCCGCCTGTGCAGTAGCACAAATGAAGTTTGCCTCCTCGGGCTCCTGCGAAACCGTGGAAGGTATTAGAGTCACAAGTTCCTAAATGTAAGCTCTCGGGAACTGAAGGCCAATCGGACGCAATTCCACCCTAAAGGAAAGCGCAGGAAGAGGGAATAAGCAATGCCGACGCGGCGTGCGGGACCTAACACAGGGCGGTCGCACACTCGCGCCTTCTCAAAACCCAAGCAAACACGGCTGGTTCCTACACCCGCCGGGGCCCGAACCTGCAGCCTCCGGCTCCCTTGGCCCTTTCTGGGCGCCGCCTGCGGCCCATGCCCAAGACTGCGCTCTGCTGTCCCTGCGCACCCGGCGCCGACACTGGCGGGGCGGGCCCAAGCCGGATCCGCCAACCCGACGACCCACCTCCCTCGGGGCGGCCCCAGACGCCAGCTGGGGGCTTCTACCTTGACGCTAGAATTTGAATTTTCAAACGCATGTGGCTACAGGTTTTAAAACGCTAGGTCCAGAAACCAGCTAAAGTATTGCATTGAACAGAAAACCAAATACCGCATGCTGTCACTAAGTGGGAGCTAAACATTAGGAACACGTGGACATAAAAGTGGCAACAACAGACACTGGTCTACTAGAGGGGGCAATGAAAACGGGGTAAGCTGCACTCCAAATCCCAGCATCACACAATATACCCAGGTAACAAACCTGCGCAGATATCCCCCAAACCTAAAAAATTAAAGCCATTAAAAAGCACTGCACAGGCCAGGTGCGGTGGCTCACGCCTGTAATCCCAGCCCTTTGGGAGGCCGAGGCTGGCGGATCACGAGGTCAATAAATCGAGACCATCCTGGCCAACATTGGGAAACCCCGTCCCTACTCAAAATACAAAAATCAGCTGGGCGTGGTGGCGCGCGCCTATAGCCCCAGCTACTCGGGAGGCTGAGGTGGGAGAATCTCTCGAACCTAGGAAGTGGAGGTTGCAGTGAGCCGAGATCGCACCACTGCCCTTCAGCCTGGTGACAGAGCGAGACTCCGACTCACAAAAGAACAAAAACAAAAACACATTACACAGTCGGACAACATAACAGTACCCGGGTGTGCAGCGTACAGCCAAAAAAAGGGGTACCGACAAACGGCAAAAACGAAACGATGAAACCACGTAACTAACTCAGTCTACAAACAAAACCATTACATTGATCCTTGAAGCTCAGATCAGAAGGGTAATGTGCCCACGTCGTAACAAGGTTCAAGGGTGGCACATCTCACACAACCGTATGAACACCCAATCATCACGCTCATGAACTACAAAAGGATCATCTTATAGTTTACATTAAGGAGTGCCAAGGATGTGCCACCAATTTTACACATAGGGTGACTACCGTAATGCGATACATCCATTCTTCACGTATAAAATCCTGGATATTTTCAAAGCCCCACTGAGATTCTGTGATTATTCTTTTGTTTCTGCCTTAGCAAAGGAAAACAGAAACACAATTAGCGAGCGGATTATTATATATGCAAATTTATTCTCCATAGTTCCAACGCTCCGTCATTTTCCCGAGCCTGGATCTTTATTGCTTTACGACCATACGTCGTGAAATAAGAAAGTGTTGCGGCAGTACTGGCGGAAGCTAGCCTTGTGTTTTGCGGCAGCAATATGAGCTAGGTCCGGATCCTGCTAGACACCGGCGGGCGCGAGCCGTTGCAGGTACCTGGAGGTGGTTACGTTGGTGACATGGCTCAGTTTATTTCTTTAAACTTTTTTTTTTGTTTTGTTTTTTTTTTGTTTTGTTTTTTTTTTTTTTTGAGACGGAGTCTCGCTCTGTCGCCCAGGCTGGAGTGCAGTGGCGCGATCTCGGCTCACTGCAAGCTCCGCCTCCCAGGTTCACGCCATTCTCCTGCCTCAGCCTCTCCGAGTAGCTGGGACTACAGGCGCCCGCCACCACGCCCGGCTAATTTTTTGTATTTTTAGTAGGGACGGGGTTTCACCGTGGTCTCGATCTCCTGACCTCGTGATCCGCCCGCCTCGGCCTCCCAAAGTGCTGGGATTACAAGCGTGAGCCACCGCGCCCGGCCATTTCTTTAAACTTTTAAGTTTTTTTTCTTTTTAGTCTTCAGAAAGGCAACAGTAGTCTTTTAAAGTCACTGTTACAAGTGTAAGACTCTTTTACTCCCTGAGAGTCCCCTTTCCCTTTCTTGCGTCCCTTCCTTTCTCTTTATTCTTTTTTTTTTTTTTTTTTTTTCTGAGACGGAGTCTCACTCTGGCGCCCAGGCTGGAGTGCAGTGGCGCGATCTCGGCTCACTGCAAGCTCCGCCTCCCGGGTTCACCCTTTCTCTTTATTCTTATCCCGGTCAGACTCGCCCCCTCCTCCAAGACATTATTCCGTTTTATTTGATTTGATTTTAGTTCTCTTTGGGTGATCGCTCCTTCCCTCTTCAAAGGATCCCTCCCCGCCTCCATCGTCGTCCTGTGGGAGAGACCAGCCTTCTGGTGCTGCGGTCAGGAATGGAGCTTGACAGCGCTCTGGAAGCCCCATCGCAGGAAGACTCTTCTTTGTCCGAGGAGTTGTCTCACTCCGCCCTTGGACAGGCCTTCTCCAAGATTTTACACTGTCTTGCCCGCCCGGAGGCACGACGAGGCAACGTAAAAGATGTAACTCTTAAAGACCTCGGTGATCTAATAGAAGCCACCGAATTTGATAGGTTATTTGAGGGGAGTGGTGCTCGGCTTCGCGGAATGCCAGAGACACTGGGGCAGGTGGCAAAAGCCCTGGAGAAGTATGCAGCCCCCCCCAAGGAGGAGGAAGGTGGAGGTGATGGGCACTCCGAAGCGGCCGAGAAAGCAGCCCAAGTTGGGTTACTGTTTCTTAAGCTGTTAGGGAAAGTGGAGACTGCTAAGAATTCCCTGGTCGGCCCTGCATGGCAGACGGGCCTGCATCGCTTGGCAGGACCCGTTTATATTTTTGCCATCACACACAGCTTGGAGCAACCATGGACCACTCCGAGATCTCGGGAAGTTGCTAGGGAGGTGCTCACCTTACTGCTTCAAGTTACTGAATGCGGTTCTGTGGCAGGATTCCTACATGGAGAAAATGAAGATGAGAAAGGGAGACTTTCGGTGATATTAGGGCTTCTCAAACCCGACTTGAATAAGTGAGTACTCCTGCCCTTTGCCACTGACTTGAGCCTCACAGTTTATTTTTATATTTTATTATTTATTTATTTTCGAGACAGAGTTTCACTCTTGTTGCCCAGGGTGGAGTGCAATGTTGCGATCTCAGCTCCCTGCAACCTCCGCCTCCTGGGTTCAAGCGATTCTCCTGTCTCAGCCTCCGGGGTAGCTGGGATTACAGTTGCCCGTCACCACGCTTGGCTGATTTTTTGTATTTTTAGTAGAGACAGGTTTCACCATGTTGGCCAGGCTGGTCTTGAACTCTTGACCTCAAGTGATCCATCCGCCTTGGGCTCCCAAAATGCTGGGATTACAGGCGTGAGCCACTGCGCCTGCCCTAGCTTAATTTTTTATAGCGTTAGACCTCAAAGGAAGCTCAGTTTCTTCATCAGTAAAATAAGTGTGCTGCAACCACAGATCTCTTAAGGCCCAGAAACGTTGTGATTTGCTATAAATGACATAACTGGATAGTGGCAAATTGGAGGTCATAACTGAGGTGTTCGGGCTCAGTTGTCCAGTGCTCTTGCCAGCCCTTAGGGCGACTGCCTAGGAAAATTGGAAATTCTGTCCCACTTACTTGGAGTTAATAATTACAAAATGTGGCAGGGCGAGGTGGCTCACTTCTGTAATCCCAGCACTTTGGGAGGCCGAGGAGGGTGGATCACTTGAGGTCAGGAGTTTGAGACCAGCCTGGCCAACATTGTGAAACCCCATCTCTACTAAAAATACAAAAATTAGCTGGGCATGGTGGTGGACGCCTGTAATCCAAACTACTCGGGAGGCTGAGGCAGGAGAATCGCTTGAAACCGGGAGGCAGAGATTGCAGTAAGCTGAGATTGGGCCACTGCACTCCAATCTGGGCAACAGAGCAAGACTCCGTCTCAAAAAAAAAAAAAAAATTACAAATTACTAGAATTTGGATGGGGGATTTGGAGAGGATTTAAACTAATGGTTTGAATTTAGACTTGGGGATCTTGAATCTCATTACTACTTGTTAGAGAAGGATGACTATCAGCTAAGAAAGCCATGTTTAGGATAAAAAGTGAAAAGCACCTTTAGATTACTATTAGCTAAAGTTCTTTCAATGAGTTTCCACTTGCTACTTTGTTAGCACTGGAGTAATGAGAGAAAAAGTATCTGTAACTGTCATTTTACCAGGAACATGGAGTTAAAAGGCTTGATTTTGAGTTTCATGCTTCTATTTGTTTCTCAGAGTAGGACCAGATTAGACAGTTCTCTGAATCTGTTTGTTTCTAATATAAAGATAATATACTTGGCCAAGTGTGGTGGCTGACACCTGTAATCCCAGTACTTTGGGAGGCCAAGGCTGTCAGATCACTTGAGGTCAGGAATTCGGGACCAGGCTGGGCAACATGGTGAAACCCCGTCTCTACTACAAATATAAAAATTATCCGGGTATGATGGTGCAAGTGTGTAATCCCATCTACTCGGGAGGCTGAGGTAGGAGAATCGCTTGAGCCTGGGAGGCGGAGGTTGCAGTGAACGTAGATGGTGCCACTGCACTCCAGCCTGGGCAATAGAGTGAGACTCTATTTCAAACTAAATATAATGTACCTATTACACAGTAATTATTTTGAGAATTAGTTAAGTCATGTGTACACTCACTTTATTAGCTATTAACAGGTGTTCAAGTATTGATTCATTTGTTTCCTTAGTGTAATACTACTAATACATTTCCTTTACTCCTCCCTCCCTTCTCAGCATACCTTCACCATCCATCACCGTAAGTCCTTTATGTAGCTCTGGTTATAATTGGCTCCTTCTCATTGGATAGGCTTTAGACCCAAAGCCCTGGGTGATTATTTGGTGTAAGTTATGGAAGTTATTTTAATCCAGATCTTAGAATGTATGATATAGAATCAAGAGTTATCTTATGTGCGTTGTATTTTTTTTTTCAAAGACATGAAAATACTCTGTTTAGCTTGAAGTAGTTTATTTTTTTGCTACTTATCACCATGTCACTTAATGTAATTCTGTGTATTCACTTAGGGAATCCTGGAAGAATAACCCTGCCATCAAACATGTTTTCTCATGGACGCTGCAACAGGTCACTCGGCCCTGGCTGAGCCAGCATCTGGAAAGGGTACTTCCCGCATCATTGCTCATTTCAGATGATTATCAGACTGAGAACAAAATCCTGGGTGTACACTGTCTCCATCACATTGTGCTTAATGTGGTAAGCAACCTCTGCCTTGTCATCTGTGTTGACAGGACAGATTGAGTCATTCCTGGCTGTTCTTCATTTCTAGTAATGCTAAGTCATTCAACTTTACTTATTTGTATTTTTTCCTCATATTTTTCCTCTATCAGTCTGGTAGAAGTTGTATCCTATAGGTAATGTAATAACTAAAATGATAATTATAGAAGAAACAGGAAGGCATGGATCATTATCAAACCGAATAACCAGATCTTGAGAACTGGTTAACAGTTGATTTTCTTTCTTTTTTTTTTTTTTTGAGATGGAATCTCACTCTATCACCCAGGCTGGAGTGCAGTGGTGTGATCTTGGCTCACTGCAACCTCCACCTCTTAGGCTTAAGCAATTCTCCACCTCAGCCTCCTGAGTAGCTGGGATTACAGGCGTGTGCCATCATGCCCAACTAATTTTTGTATTTTTAGTAGAGATGGGGTTTCACCATCTTGGCCAGGCTGGTCTTCAACTCCTGACCTTGTGATCCACCACTGCACTTGGCCTACTTCCTTCCTTTCTTTCTTTCTTTTTTTGAGACATTATCACTCTGTCGCCCAGGCTGGAGTGCGATCTTGGCTCACTGCAGCCTCCGCCTCCTGGGTTCAAGTGATTCTCTTGCCTCAGCCTCCTTAGTAGCTGGGGCTCCCTAGTAGCGGCCACCACACCCAGGTAATTTTTGTATTTTTAGTGGAGATGGGGTTTCACCATATTGGCCAGGTGCGTCTTGAACTCCTGACCTTAGTTAATCTGCATGTCTTGGCCTCCCAAAGTGCTGGGATTACAGAGATCAGCCACCACGCCCGGCCTACAGTTGACTTTCAAGGAGGAAAACAAAACAAACAAAATCAGAACCTGAAAGGGACTATACCCAAATGTGGAAGCTATTACTCAAGGAAAATTTTTAAAAAAAAACTTTGTAGTATGGAGCTTTTAAAATATACACAGAAGTAGAGAGAGCGGTATAATTAATCTCCATGTACCTATAGGGGAGAGCCAGAGGTCACCTCCAACCCTGCCCCCCCTGCCTTTTTTTTTTTTTTTTTTTGAGGCAGATTCTTGCTCTGTCGCTTAGGCTGGAGTGCAGTGGTGTGATCTCAGCTCACTGCAACCTCTGCCTTCCGGGTTCAAATGATTCTGGTGCGTCAGCCTCTAGAGTAGCTGGGATTACAGGAATGCACCACCATGCCCAGGTACATTTTTTAAAAAAATTTTTGGTAGAGGTAGGGTCTCACTATGTTGGCCAGGCTGGTCTTGAACTCCTGGCCTCAAGCAATCCACCAACCTCGGCCTCCTAAAGTGCTGGGATTGATTATAGGCGTGAGCCCGGCCTTAGCCCCCTTTTTATCTCTTAGTGAGCTCTTTTCCTGGATCTAGAAACCAAATTGACAACAGGCAGATTAACAAGAGGAAACTATACACATTTTATTAGTTTTACGTGTAACATAGGGATCTTCACAAGGAGAGAATTCTGAAGAAGTGGCCAAAGCAATATGCTTTTATACTTTCTAGACGAAGAATTATAAATTTTTCATTTTTTTTTTTTTTTTTTTTTACTACCCCTAGTGAGATTTTCTTTGTCCTGTCATTTTTTTCTGACAGGACAAAGAAAATCTGGCTAGGGGCAGTACATTTTCCTTTTTTTTTTTTTTTGAACAGGGTCTTGCTCTGTTACCCAGGCTAGAGTGCAGTAGCACAATCATAGCTCACTGCAGCCTCAACCCCCTGGGCTCAAGTGATCCTCCCACCTCAGCCTCCCAAGTAGCTGGGACTACAGGCACACACCACCAGGCCAACTAACTTTTTAATGGTTTTTTTTGGTAGAGACAGGGTCTTGCTCTATTGCCCAGGCTGGTCTCGAACTTGGCCTTAAGTGAGCCTCTCACCTTGGCCTTCCAAAGTGCTGGGATTACAGGTATGAGTCACTGTGCTTGGCTCTAGGGTAGTCACCAGGAGATATATGGTTGTGGGTGGTGGGGGGATGGATAAGTGGAAGATAAAGGTTACTTTGTTTAGTTTATGTAGGTCCATTGCAGCCTTCAATTCCAAGTCTCTGTAAGGACTGTTTTCTTACCCTGGTATGGAAAGCATACCCCACCCAGAGGAATCTTTTATCACTTGCTGCATGCAGAAAGAGACAAGTCAGCTCGCCCTTTGTGAATCTACAGTTTCTGCAATATTTTCAACTGGAAACAATCATGATACCAATCTGGCATATTTTGGGATGGCATGTTCTTCATGCTTCATACCCATAATCCAATTTCAAAGATAGTCAACATTTGCCAATCTTGGGAAACTGTTCTTTTAATTTTATGATTTGTCTGGTTGCAGCCAGCTGCTGATTTGCTCCAGTATAACAGAGCCCAGGTCCTATACCATGCCATTTCCAACCACCTGTACACGCCAGAGCACCACCTCATTCAGGTAATAGTATGATTTCTTCATAACTCTGGATTCTCTGAATCTGAGTAGAAGGTTGCATTGTGTGAGTAGTAATAATTGAGAGACATTTTCCTGACTTGGAAAGTGAGGATGATAACTAAAAGCTGTTGCCAAGTTAAAAATATCTCAGCACCAAGCAGGCTTCCACATTCCTGAGTCTCCACAGATAAGACAGTGTTTTTTCTTCATCTGAGTTAATTGTATATTACTTTGGCTGGGCGTGGTGGCTCACGCCTGTAATCCCAGCACTTTGGGAGGCTGAGGGAGGCAGATCACCTGAGGTCAGGAGTTCAAGACCAGCCTGGCCAACATGCCAAAACCCCTTCTCTACTAAAAATACAAAAAAAATTAGCTGGGCATGATGTTGTGCATCTGTAGTCCCTACTACTCAGGAGGCTGAGGCACAAGAATCATTTGAACCCAGGTGGCAGAGGTTGCTGTGAGCTGAGGTCACGTCACTGCACTCCAGCCTGGGTGACAGAGCAAGACTCCATCTCAATTAAAAAAGAAAAAAGCCTGGCACGGTGGCTCACGCCTATAATCCCAGCACCTTGGGAGGCTGAGGTGGGCGGATCACGAGGGCGGGAGATCAAGACCATCCTAGCTAATATGGTGAAACCCCGTCTCTATTAAAAATATGAAAAATTAGCCAGGCATGGTGGCACGCGCCTGTAGTCCCAGCTACTCGAGAGGCTGAGTCAGGAGAATCTCTTGAACTCGGGAGGTGGAGGTTGCAGCAAGCCAAGATCGTGCCACAGCACTCCAGCCTGGGTGACAGAGCGAGACTCTGTCTCAAAAAAAAAAAAAAAGAAAGAACAAAAAGTACATTACTTTGGGGGCAGCTTTAGGGGGCAGCTTTATGTCTGAAAAGGTCTATTTTTATTAGTTTAAGTGTTCTGTTTTGCCTTATATCAGCACACACACTTGAAATTTCCTGCATGTTAGATATCAGTGTCATTTATTATTTCATCCAACAGACATGGTTCCAAGAGTAAATGAATCGCATGGGGATTTTTGGCTTTAAGATAAGCTTTGGAAAAGACATTTATGTAAATACAAATATGTACTTAGATGTCTACATATATATACAGTACAGAATGATAACTGCATTAGAAGAGGTTTGTATAAAGTGCAGTGGGTGGCCAGGCATGAGGGCTCACGCCTGTAATCCCAGCATTTTGGGAGGCCGAGGCGGGCAGCCCACCTGAGGTCGGGAGTTCAAGACCAACCTGACCAACATGGAGAAACCCCGTTCTACTAAAAATGCAAAATTGCCAGGCGCAGTTGCTCACATCTGTAATCCCAGCACTTTGAGAGGCTGAGGTGGGCGGATCACGAGGTCAGGAGATTGAGACCATCCTGGTTAACACGGTGAAACCCCATCTCTACTAAAAATGCAAAAAATTAGCCGGGCATGGTGGCACGTGCCTGTAGTCACAGCTACTTGGGAGGCTGAGGCAGGAGAATCGCTTGAACCCGGGAGGCGGAGGTTGTAGTGAGCCAAGATCGCGCCACTGCATTCCAGCCTGGTGACAAAGCGAGACTCCGTCTAAAAAACAAATGCAAAATTAGCCAGGCATGGTGGCGCATGCCTCTAATCCCAGCTACTCAGGAGGCTGAGGCAGGAAAATTGCTTGAACCCAGGAGGCAGAGGTTGCAGTGAGCCGAGATGGTGCCATTGCACTCCAGCCTGGGCAGCAAGAGCGAAACTACATCTCAAAAAAAAAAAGAAAAAAAAAGGTGCAGTGGGTATCAAGCAATAGGTAACTGACTAACCAGGTTTGGGTTGACTTTAGGAGGTTTTGGGAAGGAGGTGATACTTAGCTTTATGAAGGATGAATAAGTAAGTTTCTTAGGAGGGAGAAAGAAACTCCAAAGACAGAAGAAACAAGTTATATAAAATTAGAGGTGGAAGCAACCTTGTTTCTTTTTTATGCCTTACTTCCCTCCTTTCCCCCTCGCCACCCTGCTGCCTTTATTTTTATTTTTATTTTATTTTATTTATTTTTTTGAGGTGGAGTCTTGCTCTGTCATGCAGGCCGGAGTACAGTGGCGCGATCTTGGTGCATTGCAACCTTCGCCTCCCAGGTTCAAGCGATCCTTCTGCCTCAGCCTCCCTAGTAGCTGGGATTACAGGCAGTGCCACCATGCCCAACTAATTTTTGTATTTTTAGCAGAGACGGGGTTTTGTCATGTTGCCCAGCCTGGTCTCAAACTCCTGACCTCAAGTGATCCACCTGCCTTGGCTTCCCAAGATGCTAGGATTACAGTCATGGGCCACTGCATCCAGCCTCTTTTTCTTTTTAAACAGTATTTTAAATACTGGGTATTGAGAATCCAGATTGTAACAGCCAGAAAGGCCGGGGTTCTTAAGGTGGTAGAGAAAATAAATTTTAAAAAACCAAAACACCAAGAGAAAAACCGAAGGTCCCAGGAAAGTTAAAAGGAAGTAGCTGAACCAAGCTTGTCCAACCCACGGCCTGCATGCATCCCAAGATGGCTTTGCGTGCAGCCCAACACAAATTTGTAAACTTTCTTAAAATGTTGTAAGATTTTTTTTGCATTTTTTTTTTTTTTTAAAGCTCATCAGCTATCATTAGTGTTAGTGTATTTTATATGTAGCCCAAGACAATTCTTCTTGCAATGTGGCCCAGGGAAGCCAAAAGATTGGATACCCCTGGCCTAGACACTGCAACTTCAGCAAGTAGGGTGGTCAAATTTGACCCAAATCTGGAACATCTTAGATTCTGCTTAAGAGCAGTTTTATTAAAAGTATGTGTAAATATTTGCCAAGTGCAGTGGCTCATACCTGTAATCTAAGCACTTTAGGAAGCCAAGGAAGGTGGATCACTTGAGGCCAGGATGGTGAAACTCTGTCTCTACTAAAAAATAGAAAAGTTAGCCAGACGTGGTGGTGCACACCTGTAGTCCCAACTAGTTAGGTGGCTGAGGCACGATAATCGCTTGAGCCTGAGAAGCGGAGGTTGCAGTGAGCTGAGATTGCACCACTGTCCTTCAGCCTAGGCGACAGAGTGAGACTCTGTCTCACAAAAAAAAAAAAAAAAAAAAATGTGTAAATATCATGTGTCACTAAGTCACTTAGACTTAGTGACATAGTAACAATAGACTTAGATTCCTAAAATCTGGGTTAAAGTCCCAGCTCTGCCATTTTTCCCATTTTATAAATTAGCAAAGAATGGTCCTGAGGAGAATGTATTGATTTGAGACTGTCAGATGGAGGTTAAGAATGTAAAAAAGTTTGAAAATGTAAAGTAATGTGCACTTCATATAGATTACTAGTATCTTAGAATTCTCTGTTATGGACCCTAAGGACGTTAGATTAATGAGAGAAGTCAGTGAGTATTGTAAATGCAAATGGATAAACTATGCAGCATCCTTCCATTCCTTCCTCCTAGGCTGTGCTCCTGTGTCTGCTGGATTTATTCCCCATCCTAGAGAAAACCCTGCACTGGAAAGGAGATGGAGCTCGACCCACCACCCATTGTGATGAGGTCCTGCAGCTGATCCTGACCCACATGGAGCCAGAGCACCGCCTTCTTTTACGCAGGACCTATGCAAGAAACCTGCCGGCTTTCGTGAAGAGGTGAGTCCCTGGGTTTTTATTTATTATTATTTTATAGAGACAGGATCTTGCTATGTTGCTTGAGCTGGTCTCAAGCTCCGGGCCTCACGCAGTCCTCCCACCTCAGCCTCCCAAAGTACTGGGATTATAGGCATGAGCCACTGCACTGGCGTCATATTTTCTCTTTCATCTTTAGGTTGGGGATCCTAACTGTCCGGCACTTAAAGAGGCTGGAGAGAGTCATCATTGGTTATCTGGAGGTTTATGATGGACCTGAGGAGGAAGCTAGATTGAAGATATTGGAAACCCTAAAACTTCTCATGCAACATACTTGGCCCAGGTAATAGCAGCCTTAAGGCGCAAAACTCAGCTGATTTTCTCTTGAGAACTTGCTTGGATGTATGTAATACATTCAGTACAAAGTATTAAATGTATACTAAGTATTTGAATACCTCCCATTTTCACACACCTACAGGATTTTAAACTGAGAAAATGGCATTAGAAAGATAAAATATACTGTAGTTACTTGAGGTGCTCATAGTTGACCCTTTTACCAGGTATCAGTTCCAGATTCTGACACTGTTAAATCACTTCTCTTTGAAACTCTAGTGTATCTTTTTTTTGTTTTTGTTTTTTTTTTTTTTGAGATGGAGTCTCACACTGTTGCCCAGGCTGGAGTCCAGTGGCGCAATCTCTGCCCACTGCAACTTCTACCTCCCGGGTTCAAGTGATTCTCCTGCCTCAGTCTCCCAAGTAGTTGGGATTACAGGCGCCCACCGCCAGGCCCGGCTAATTTTTTGTATTTTTTAGTAGAGATGGGGTTTCACTGCGTTGGCCAGGCTGGTCTTGAATTCCTGACCTTGTAATCCACCTGCCTTGGCCTCCCAAAGTGCTCGGATTACAGGCGTGAGCCACCATATCCAGCCTTTTTCTTTCTTTTTTTTTTTTTTTTTGAGATGGAGTCTCGCTCTGTCACCCAGGCTGGAGTGCAGTGGCACGATCTCAGCTCACTGCAACCTCTGCCCCTCCTGGATTCAAGCGATTCTCCTGCCTCAGCCTCCTGAATAGCTGGGATTACAGGTGACCTCCACTATGCCTGGCTAATTTTTTTTTAATTTTTAGTAGAGAGAGTGTTTCACCATATTGGCCAGGCTGGTTTCGAACTCCTGATCTCGTGATCGGCCCACCTTGGCCTCCTAAAGTGCTGGGATTATAGGCATGGGCCACTGTGCCTGGCTATATATCTTAAGAATGGTTTAGATTGGTGTTTTGCAGAATCCCTATCTAGGTACTCTTTGATGCCCCACAGGAAAAAAAAAATTCTGTGGTCAAATATGTTGGGACACCATACAGGTTGTACCTCTCTCTAGATTTAGAATGTGTATTAGAAGATTAAAGGTCTTTTAGAAGTGTTGCAATAAAGACATTTGCTTAACTTTGTTAATCCTAACGTTCTTTAAATCTAATTGAGAGTAGAGTACTTCATAGCACATCATTTAACATCTGCAGAGCAGTGATCAGAATACCAATCTAGAGGCCAGGTGCGGTGGCTCACGCCTGTAATCCCAGCACTTTGGCAGGGCAAGGCTGGTGGATCACCTGAGGTCAGGAGTTCAAGACCAGCCTGGCCAATATGGTGAAACCCCGTCTTTACTGAAAATACAAAAATTAGCTGGGCATCGTGGCGTGCACCTGTAGTCCCAGTACTCAGGAGGCTGAAGCAGTAGAATCACTTGGACCCAGGAGGCAGAGGTTGCAGTGAGCTGCGATGGAACCACTGCACTCCAGACTGGGTGATGGAGCGAGACTCTGTCTCAAAATATAAAAAAAAAATTAAAAATTTAAAAAAAGAATAAAAAATACTAATGTAGGATATACTTGCTTGGAAATCATTCCAACTCTGGTTTGAGGTAGATGTCAGGAACTGGAACCCAAACTTGAGTCAGCAGAAGCATCTCTTGCATAGCTGAAAGTTGAATTCAGCCAGAGAATCTAGTGCCCCAACAACATGTAGTATCTATTCTGGACCATATTCTCTCACTTCCTTATAAATGTGCAAGGAATCCAGAGTAACATTCCCCCATGACAACCTTTCCCTTAGGCATATTGGTAACTAGGTTGCATTTGTTTACTATCTTTCTCCCTACTGAATTATAATCTCCAGGATAACGGAAAACCACATCTATTATATTCTCCCAAAGTATGCTCAGTACCTGGTATTAGGTATACAAATATTCGAAGAATGAATGGACTGGAAGAGAATGAATCAATGGATGAATAAAATCGAATCAGATTGTCAGGTCTTTAAAGAGCAGAGACCAAGATTCCAAGAAGGGAGAGTGAATAAATGTAGGGAGGTAGAAAAGGAATATGTGTGTATGTGTATGAGGGGGTGGAGCATGGGAAATGGAAAATAGAGCCGATTATAAGTTGAATAACGGAGGGCTGAGAGGCACCCAAACCATAGGAAAATGAGTATTTAGATAAAGAGATGAAAACTTTTTTCTCCCAGTCATGCATCTGTCCATAAATATGATTTATTGTACCTTTCACATTGTGTTTTCACATTATAAGTTAAATTATTTTCCACCTTTCATTAAGGTTTTTTTAGGGTTTTTTGTTTATTGTGGTAAAAATACATACAAATTTTCCATTTTAAAGTGTACAGTTCAGTGGCATTAAGTACAGTCACAATATTGTGCAGTCACTAGCACTGTCCATTTCTAGAGCTTTACCAAGGTGATGAAAACTTTTAGAAAGGTTAATAGTTAGAAGTAAGTAGGCTGGACTTCACTGATGAGCTAGGATCTGAAATTAAATGACAGAAAATTCAAATTGATACTAAGTCCCAGAAGCCAAGCTCATTTCCCGCACTCTATCTTTAACTTCCAGGCCTAAGATGGCATTAAAGTTAAGATTGGGGGCTCTCTCCAAGCATAGTTCAGTTAATAGAGTTGAAAAATAAAAGTATAGGCCCTTGGTTAGGGGAGATCCTGGTTTCCGCTTCTCAGCCCATGAAGGAGCTGTTGCTTACAGTAGAACCAAGCTTCTGGAAGGAAGGAAGAGAGCAGCATGGCAGAGGGGGTGTGTGTGTGTGTGTGTGTATAGGGAGTATGCTAAGGAAGAGAGCAGTGTGGCAGAGGGTGTGTGTGTGTGTGT
>NW_026652297.1:38253922-38286738 GCF_009828535.3 Hylobates moloch | reverse complement strand
ATTCCAGAGTTTCCTGCAGACTTGTGGTCTTACTGAAAGCTCTCTTGAAACTGATTTGTGATGTAGCAAGGGATCCAAACCTTACACCTGAGTCTGTTAAGAGCGCCCTGCTACAGGAGGCCACAGACTGCCTGATTCTCCTGGACCGCTGTTCTCAAGGAAGGGTAAAGGTAAGGCAGACTGAAACATGGTTTCAGTTGGGCCTCATTATCCTTACGTTAATTCCTATGATTGATTATAGTTTACTATGTATGTGCCTGACCAAGTCTGGAAATGAACATGGAGGGTTTTAGCCTCAAAAGAGCTTGATCTTTTTTCTTATTCATCTTTTAAAGCTAATCAGAACCATTTAGAACTAAAGGCAAGAGGATCAGCACATGTCACTGGGGCTAAGGACGAGACAGAATGGGCAAAAGCATTATGATCAAAAGTTTGTAAAATTTAAGTTCTGTTCTAGTCTTCTGAATTAAAAAAAAAAAGTAAAAATAATGGGCTATAAGCTCCCAGGAATAATAACATAAATAGAGCATTTCAGATGTTTCCAGTTTTTTAGGGACAACCATCTTTTAGGTAGATGTTTTTCCCTATTCTTAATTTATCTACATGGAAATTCTTCCTTTGGTTTCATATTCCACAAAAGTTCTCAAAGCCACAGCATATAATAGCTGTGTACTTCTATGTATTTAATAAACTATTGCCTCATTTCTTACCCTTTTTAGAAATCTTTAGTTGAAGACTGAAGGTAGCATGAAAAGAAATTCATGCCATAACTCACTGGACAATCTACCCAGCAGGAAAAAAAAATTCATATCCTAAAAATATGTTGAGATAGTATGAATTGTTATTTTACCAGTTTGTTCAAACTATTTCATCTTAGCTCTTTAATCTTGGGCAGTTTTCAAGCCCCAGATCCAACTTAATTTGCCTTGGCTGGAATTCTGCTGTTTCATGAGCCAGCAGGAGATTTGCAAGTACATTAACACAGTTTTTAAAGTAACACCTTCAATACATGAGAGCTATATGAACTTAAAAATAATAATAAAAAACCAACTAATACCTATTCTGTTTAGTGACCTGTCCCCGAGTGTCATCCATTCTTTCCTCCTTTGAGTATGATACCAAGGAAGAAGAATCAAGCAAAGGGGAAAAAAAGTAATTAAAAAAAAAAAATCAAAGCCTGTTTGGTTTCATGTTTCAGGGTCTCCTGGCCAAAATTCCCCAAAGTTGTGAAGACAGAAAAGTGGTGAACTGTATCAGAAAAGTGCAGCAGGTTTCTGAAGGCGCTCCCTACGATGGAACTTAAGACTTGTATTCACTTTCCCAAGAGGAAAGGATTTTCTTCCCATCCCAGTTTGTATGAATGGAGTTATTTAAGAAAAAAAGATATTTTTACATGAAACTTTGTAAGTGAAAGCTGCTTTTTCCTTCTTTCTTTCCTTTTACCTCCATAAGAGTAGGGAAAGTAGAACAAGAAAAAAATGAACTCCTTCCATTTCTAAATAAAGTTTGGGAGAAAAAAGGACACCAAGGAATGTAGCATTTAAAATTCAGAAATATTTACATCTGTCATCTCATCCCAGATTCAAGAACTCATCTGTTAAGTTTCTCGGGCACAAGCTGTTACTTCAACACATATGCTATAAAAACACTCTTGTTCACAACTTAGCTTTCTTCACTCACTCCAGATTTCTTGCCCCACTGATGTGGCATAAATAATAAAAACACAAATATTGTGTTCAATACAACACAAAAGAGCAAAAACTGGAGGTGTGTATGTGTTTAAGATAAAAAAAAGAAACAGTTCTGCATGTTCAGTCCTGGGTATAAATGCTGAAGGGAAATCACGTGGTTCTGGCCTTGGCCACGGGCTCTGTCTCCTGCTCATATTCTATTTCCACATAGGCTCGTTTTCTCCGCAGTGGTCCTCTCAAGGGCGTTTTGCCTTTGTGTTTCGCACTAAGGGCCTTTTCTTCCTCCTCCTCACTGGAGGATTTACCATTCTGATCTTCATCACTGCTAGCATCCAGTTTATCCATATCCTAATACGGGGAGAGAAAAGATAAAGGAAGAGGGAAAACACTGGATTTCTCCAAACTCCCTTCATTGTCCCTTCAATTTAGAACAGACTAGGGCATTGATTTGTCTATGTCTGTGTTCAGAAATCGTCCCTTTTTTTTTTTTTTTTTTTTTTTTTTGAGACAGGGTCTTGCTCTGTTGCCCAAGCAGGAGTGCAGTGGCATAGTCATGGCTCACTGCAGCCTCAAACTGCTGTAGTCAAGCAGTCCTCCCACCTCAGCTTCCTGAGTAGCTGGGACTACAGGCAACCACCACCACATCTAGCTGAATTTTAGTTTTTTTTTTTTTTTTTGAGATGGAGTCTTGCTCTGTTGCCCAGGCTGGAGTATAGTGGTGTGATCTCAGCTCACCACAACCTCCATCTCCTAGGTTCAGGCGATTCTTCTGCCTCAGCCTCCCAAGTAGGAGGGATTACAGGCATGTGCCACCATACCTAGCTAATTTTTGTATTTTTAGTAGACATAGGGTTTTGCTATGTTGGCCAGGCTGGTCTCGAACTCCTGACCTCACGTGATCCGCCCATCTCGGCCTTCCAAAGTGCTAGGATTATAGGTGTGAGCCACCGCGCCTGGCCATGATTTTTAAAAAATTTTAGGCCAGGCCCTGTGGCTCACGCCTGTAATCTTAGCACTTTGGGAGACTGAGGCAGGCGGATTACCTGAGGTCTGGAGTTCTAGACCAGCCTGGCCAACATGGTGAAACCCCGTGTCTACTAAAAATACAAAAATTAGCCGGGTGGAGTGGCACATGCCTGTAATTCCAGCTACTTGGGAGGCTGAAGGAGGAGAATTGCTCGAACCCGGGAGGCTGAGGTTGCAGTAAGCCCAGATCGTGCTATGGCACTCTAGCCTGAGCTACAGGGCGAAACTTCATCTAAAAAAAAAAAAAATTTTTTTTTATTAGAGATGAAGTCTCACTGTGTTGCTCAGGCTGGTCTCGAACTCCTGAGCTCAAGCGATCCTCCCATTTTGGCCTCCCAAAGTACTGCAATTATAGGAGTGAACCACGGTGCCTGGCCACCTCCCTGTTTTTTTTTCTTTTTTTCCTGCAGGCCAAAGGACAATCTTTTTACCCATAAAGCTCACCTCAAAATCACTTATGTCACTCTCATCTACCTCATCATCTTCGACAAATTCTCTTTTCCCCACATCCTATAAATAAAACATAACTGTTAGGTTCAGAAAACATAATGAAGATTCAGATTAGACATCTAAGTAAGTACAAAATAACATAATGAGAACCACAGTCTTTTTGCTAGGCAACGAAAATTTAGTTCTTCCTAAGTTTAATGCTTCTGAATTTTAAAAATTTTAGGGCTACCAGATCATTCTTATTCTTGATTTAAATTATTAGCAATAAAACATCCTCATTATGGTTAAAAACTAGATACAGACAGGAAAGGCTTTATAATTTGTCACTTTGCAGGAACAATTTTAGAAGACCAATAAATTAAGAGTAAAACTGTTAATGGTTTGTTGGTTAGCCTGAAGAACAGAGCAACCAGTGCTAAACCAAAATTAATCACATGAAAGAAAAAAGAAGACATATCATTTTTGGTTAGCGGACTAAAGATGATATTCTGTTTCTCAGTTATATACAAATAGTATCTAGTAGGTTTGGCAAAACAAAAACAAGACTTACTTCCTCATCATCATCTTCATCATCTTTTTCCTCAGCATCTGAAGAGTCACTCTCTGCCTCCTGTTGTTCCAGGGCCTTGTCGAAGGCATGAATGGGGAAGTTGTAGATGTCGCCATACTGAAGAACATAAACACAGATTGGCTTTAACTACATTTGGATATTACACTTGAAGTTCCACAATCTATAAAACCCATGCATTGGGACAAATGTAATTTTGCTGACAAGGGGAAATAATAAGGAAAAAGCATACTTTAGTCATGTTGTGTGTATAAACAACACTAATTTTTAAAAAGAGAATAAAAACTTATTTCAAAGAGCCTTAAAAGACTAGGGTAATATGTAGGAGAAGCAAAACCCCATGGCTTTTATACAGAAATCTGGAATTGTTGTCTTGGGGAATGGAGTTGAGAATAATGGCAAAAAGGGAAAGGTCTCTTATAGTGAATGGCATATCAAGGGTAACCAAAGCATTTTATGTGGTTGCATTAATTAAGGAAGCCAGGCTGATACGGATTTATTTTATTCCAGGGATAAAATTCGAGTGGATATCTTCATATCATGTTAAAAACCATTTCCCAGCCAGGCGCAGTGGCTCACGAGGTCAGGAGTTCAAAACCAGCCTGGCCAAGATGGTGAAACCCCGTCTCTACTAAAAATACAAAAATTAGCTGGGCGCGGTGGTGGTGCCTGTAATCCCAGCTACTCAAGAGGCTGAGGCAGGAGAATTGCTTGAACTCGGGAGGCAGAGGTTGCAGTGAGCTGAGATTACGCCACTGCACTCTAACCTGGTTGACAAAGCAAGACTCCATCTCAAAAAAAAAAAAAAAAAAATCCCAGTATGTCTTAGCAACATACTACCACTTAAAATTTCAGTACCCCAAAGCTAATGGCTTTCTCACCGTATCTTGTTTCAGTCTCTCCAGTAATTCCTTCTCAATGGCATTGTCCAGCTGAGCAGCTATTAATGCCTTTTCCTATAAGGGGGAAAGAGCAAATCTGTTTAATTCATCAGTGCTCATTATTCATCTTATAAAAATGGAAGAAACTACCAAGTTGTTTATAAGAAAGACAATGTAATTATTTCCCCTCCTTGCTATTACTGGCTTTTGCCTCTCCAACCAGATAGATTTCTTCTTCCTTCTCATAAACTTTCTTGGTAACATTTCCATTTTGAAATTCCTATGGTTTTGTAAACAACATTCTAAATTCTAACACAGGCTTTGACAGATACAAAACATGTAAGTCTATATACATTTAAGTGTCTCAGAAATAATCTAGCAACTCTGGAGCCAGGCTTTGTAAAAGCTGAGAAAAAAGAACAGAAATCTTCATTCATTTACATTTTCTAAAGTCATGCTAGATTCCATGTGACAGAATAGGTAAAAAGCTCTTCCTCCAGTGATCTCTCATTGAAGATGACACGTGGCATCAACCTGTACTACCACACAATAGCCCAGGATGGTGCATTAATTTGATAGTGAAAGTCACAGAGGGTTTTAAAGTGTTATACCTATAAGTTATGTTAGAATGATTACCTAAAACTGTGTAGGGGCACATGGAAAATTAGCCGGGTGTGGTGGCGGGCGCCTGTAGTCCCAGCTACTCGGGAGGCTGAGGCAGGAGAATGGCGTGAACCCGGGAGGCGGAGCTTGCAGTGAGCCGAGATCACGCCACTGCACTCCAGCCTGGGCGACAGAGCGAGACTCCATCTCAAAAAAAAAAAAAAAAAATTGGCTACAGCGACGTTCCACACTGTTCTCTAGAGTAGGGTGTTTACACTACAAGGGTATCCGCTGAAGTGTAGGAAGAAAATATTCAAAACTTCCACGTATCTCTTTTTCCTTAAAAAATTAAACGTCATTACTACTTTTCTTGTACACTGACATTGGTGCCTTGACTCTGTCTATAAGGTAAATAGTTGTGTGTCAGATACGGTGAGCCAGATAGCTCAAGGGAGGAATACTGCACATAGGCCTTGCAAGTGGTAGTCTCACTCGTTTATTTAGATGACTATTTACCTGTTTATGTTTGCTTAGTTAAGTGGATTCATAGATGACACTGAATATTCTGCCAAAGATAGAGAGTAGTTATAAAAGTATGCTGGTTATCTAATGGGTTAGTACTTTTAAAAGTTGTAGAACCAGGCTGGCAAGGTGGCTCGCGCCTGTAATCCCAGCACTTTGAGAGGCCGAGGTGGGCAGATCACCCGAGGTCAGGAGATCAAGACCAGCCTGGCCAACGTCGTGAAACCCCGTCTCTACTAAAAACACAAAAAATTAGCTGAGCAGAGTGGCATATGCCTGTAATCCCAGTTACTGAGGAGGCTGAGGCACAAGAATTGCTTGAACCCAGGAGGTGGAGGTTGCAGTGAGCCGAGATGGCGCCACTGCACTCCAGCCTGGGTGACACAGCGAGAGTTGTAGAACCTAAAGATGATCCATGCATTTTTCACAAAAAGAAAAATATTCCAAATTTGCCAATCTGTTTATGTAACCCAGTAGACGTTTTTAAAAATAAATACACTTAATCTGTCTCTTCCAAACAAAAGCAACATTTTAATAGTTTGAGGCAGACAATTGTTTTTTGAAAAAAAAAAAAAAAACTTGTTCTGTGAACGTTGTGAAAAGTGATTATATCTACATATGGCACTGCTGAAAACATGTCTCCTATAAAAATTGCAATCACACACTTTAAAAATGTGGAAACAATATTGTAATTCATTTAAAACTCTTCCAAATCTACATTTTTCAGAGGGTTACAAACTCAATTGGTAAAAATAGAAAAAATTAATTTCTTCTGAAAGGTTTGTAGGAACACCTGTTTGACAACTGGAGATGAAAACTCACTAACTGGACTTGAAAAAACGCTGCTCCATAACTAATGGAGCATAATGAAAAATTAAAGTACTTAAGACCACCTGTCAACAATGCACTTCTCTACAATCCCTCAGTTATGACAGCCCT
This sequence comes from Hylobates moloch, assembly GCF_009828535.3. NCBI lineage: Eukaryota > Metazoa > Chordata > Mammalia > Primates > Hylobatidae > Hylobates > Hylobates moloch. The sequence continues at coordinate 38,280,058 of NW_026652297.1, read as the reverse complement.
TCAAGAAAAAATCATACTCAGCTAAGAAGCAGACTTTTGTTTCACTACATCACAATTAGTTATAATACACATTGTATTATTAGTGGAAGTGTATATGTATAATAACATTTATAGCCTGTAATGCCAGCACTTTGGGAGGCTGAGATGGGTGAATCACCTCAGGTTAGGAGTTTGAGACCAGCCTGGCCAACGTGGTGAAACCCCATCTCTACTAAAAATACAAAAATTAGCCGGGTGTGGTGGTGCATGCCTGGAATCCCAGCTACTTGGGAGGCTGAGGCACAAGAATTGCTTGAATCCGGGAGGCAGAGGTTGCAGTGAGCCGAAATTCCACCACTGCATTCCAGCCTGAGAGACAGAGTGAACCTTTGTCTCAAAATAAAATATTTATAAATAACATTGGGGAGTACATGTTCAAAAATTTTTATTGAGGTGAGCACAAGTTTGCAGACCAATGATACAGATTTTAGATACATAACTGTGATTAATGGGGAGAGAAGCACCAAAGAAAAGCTATCCCTATCAAAATACCAATGACAAATATAAATATATAAAAAAAGAAAAAAAACCAATGACATTCTTCCCAGAAATAGAAAAAACAATCCTAAAATTGTTATGAAACCACAAAAGATCTAGGATAGCTAAACCTATCCCAAACAAAACAACAGCAAAAAACAAAACAAAACAAAAACCTAGAGGAATCACATTACCTAACTTCAAATTATACTATGGACCTATAGCAACCACAACACTATAGTAATGGCATAAGAACAGACACAGAGACCAATGGAACAGAATAGAGAACCCAGAAACAAATCCACACACGTACAGTGAACTCATTTTCGAAAAACGTGCCAAGAACATACACTAGGGAAAAGACAGTCTCTTCAATAAATGGTGCTGGAAAAACTTGATCTCCATATGCAGAAGAATGAAACTAGGCCCCTATCTTGTGCTATATACAAAAATCAAACTAAAATGGATTAAAAAAATCTAAGACCTCCAACTATAAAACTACAAGAAAACACTGAAAAAACTCCAGGTCATTGGTCTGGGCAAAATTTCTTAATATCCCACAAGCACAGGTAACCAAAGCAAAAATGGACAAATGGGGTCACATAAAAGCTTCTGCACAGCAAAGGAAACAAGAAAGTGAAGAGACAATCCACTAACTGGGCAAACTATCCACCTGACAAGGGATTAATAACCAGAATATAGGCCAGGCGAGGTGGCTCACGCCTGTAATCCCAGCACTTTGGGAGGCTGAGGCAGGTAGATCACCTGAGGTCAGGAGTTTGAGACCAGCCTGGCCAACATGGTGAAACCCCATCTCTACTAAAAATGCAAAACGAACAGCCAGGCATGGTGGTGCACGCCTGGCATCTCAGCTACTTGGGAGGCTGAGGCACAAGACTCGCTTGAACCTGGGAGGCAGAGGTTGCAGTGAGCTGAGATTGCCCCATAGCACTCCAGCCTGGGTGACAGAGCGAGACTCCATCTCAAAAACAAAACAAAACAAAATCCAGACTATATAAGGAGCTCAAACAACTCTATAGGGAAAAATTCTAATTATTGGATTAAAAAGTGAATAAAAAGGCCAGACATGGTGGCTCACACCTGTAATCCCAGCACTTTGGGAGGCTGAAGTGGGTGGATTGCTTGAGCCCAGAAGTTCAAGCATGGGCAACATAGTGAAGCCTCGTCTCTATAAAGTATATAAAAATTAGCCAGGCATGGTGGCATGCACTTGTAGTCCCAGCTACTTGGGAGGCTGAGGCATGAGAATCACTTGAACCCAGGAAGCAGAGGTTGCAGTGAGCCAAGATCACACCGCTGCACTCCAGCCTGGACAACAGAGTGAGACCTTGTCTCACAAAAAAAAAAAAAAAAAAAAAAAAGGCAGGGGGCAGGGATTGGGGGAAGCAAAAGATTTGAGTAGATGTTTTTCAAAAGAAGACATACAAATGGCAAACAGGCATATGAAAAGGTGTTCAGCATCACTGATCATCAGAGAAATGCAAATCAAAACAACGAAATATCTCACCCCAGTTAAAATGGCTTTTATCTTTTAAAAGACAGGCAATCACAAATGCTAGAGAGGATGTGGAGAAAGGGAACCCTTGTGCACTGGTGGTGGGAATGTAAATTAGTACAACCACTATGGAGAACAGTTTGGAGCTTCCTCAGAAAACTAAAACTAGAGCTACCATACCATCTAGCAGTCCCATTTCTGGGTACAGACCCAAAAGGAAATTAGTATATCAAAGAGATAGCCACACTCCATGTGTGTTACAGCTCTGTTCATGACAGCCAAAATTTGGAAGCAACCTAAGTGTCCATCAATAGATGAATGGATAAAGAAAATGTGGTACTTATACACGATAGAGTACTATCCAGCCATTAAAATGAATGAGATTCTGTCATTTGTAACAACATGGATGGAACCGGAGGTCATTATGTTAAGTGAAAGAAGCCAGGCACAGAAAGACAAATGTTGCACGTTCTCACTTATTTGTGGGATCAAAAAATCAAAACAATTGAACTCATGGATTTACAGAGTAGAAGGATGGTTACCAGAGGCTGGGAAGGGTAATGGGGGTGGGGATGATTAATGGGTACCCCCGCTAAAAAAAATAGGAAGAATGAAATAAGACCTAGTATTTCCTAGCAGCACAACAGGGTGACTATAGCCAATAATTTAATCGTACATTTTAAAATAACTAAGTATAACTGAACTGTTTGTAACACAAAGGATAAATGCTTGAGGGGATGGATACCCAATTTTCCATGATGTTATTACTGCATGCCTGTATTGTATTTCACTGCAGAAATTCCATTTGACAAGAATGCCCAAAATCTACTAAAGGTTTTATGTAGTATGTAAAATATACAACATCAAAATTCTGAATTCTGAAATATTTGACCACAAGAAATTTAGAAAAATGTGTTGTGGATTCTTTCTGTTCTCCATTACATATATCCCCGAAGCACACATACTTTAACCTGTGCTGAAAATCATCATCTTAAAATATGAAAAATCAAATGTCCTAGGCAACTAATAGTTATCTATTAGTGAACCATTATCCAAGGCCTGAAGAGTTTACATAAATGATGGTGACTGAATCTATAAGAGCCCCCCAGAAAGAAAATGTAGAAGGTATGAATATCACAACAATAAGTTACCTCTCTTCTTTTCTCCCTACGCTCCACCTTCTTACTCAAAGGAACAAGTTTCCTCCTAAGGGAAAGAAAATATATCAGAAAATCCACTGTCATGTGCTGTGTTCCTTTTTAAGGATGAGAAGACAAAACGATTGGAATTGGTGACTAAAATGGAAGCCTACTCATGTGCAGGGCAGGATGGCTGAGCTTCAGGCATTCACGGAGGCTAGCGATTCAAACAAGCCCTGGAGCCCAAGGTTGGTGCTGTAGGGCTCAGCTCAATACAGCAAGATACACTAAACGCTTCTAGAAATTTAATGCTATAAAAAGTCATATGTTTTTACATATATTTTAATCCGGCCATTTTTGTTCAGGCATTCTGGGATTCTCAGGGCATTCGCCATGCTAAAATTAAGACTTTAGTGAACTAAGAAAAAAGAATTTTCTGTCAAAGTCTGACATCATCTTTAGCATTCTCTGTAGACCACAATCAAAAAGCATTAGGGCCTAACACTCCTAAAGAAGGTATTCTGTTAATTCTGGGGATTTCGTATCACTTTTAAAAATTAGTTTTCAGTGAATCCAGAGTAAAGTTCTTACATTCCTGTATATTCACATGTCTTAGATCATTTTCAAATCTCTAAAGTTAAGATTCCCTCGGGGGTCATAGAGGAAATTTTCTGAAGGCTGGGCATGGTGGCTCATGCCTGTAATCCCAGCACTTTGGGAGGCTAAGGAAGGTGGATCACTTGAAGTCAGGAATTCTAGACCAGCCTGGCCAACATGGTGAAACCCCATCTCTACTAAAAATACAAAAAAAAAAAAAAAAAAGCCAGGCATGGTAGTCCATGCCTGTAATCCCAGCTACTCAGGAGGCTGAGGTGGGAGGATTGCTTCAACAGGGGAGGTGGAGGTTGCAGTGAGCTGAGATCACGCCACTGCAAACTCCAGCTTGGGCGACAGAGTGAGACTCCGTCTTAACAAAAAAGAAAATAAAATTTTCTGAAAGATTTTCAGACAAGGAGGGTGATAATCAAGTTGTATTCTACTGTTTTCAAAGTCCTGCCACATCAAAGGGCATACCTTTAGTCTAAGCTAAAGTTTCTTCTTAGTACATCATAACAGACTCCACGAAGTTGAATAGAAAGCCCCGAAGTTTCACAATTTCTCAACTTCAAAACAAGCTCCATAAAAAGATAGATTTAAAAATAATGAATGATCCAAATACTTACTGTCGCTTTAGTGTAAGTTTTCTAATTCGAATTAGGTATTGGGTGATCTTGGTGAATCTCTGCTTACATTTGTGTCGAATGAAACGGGGCCAGTAAATCAGATTTTCATCTATTTGCTCCAGTGCTTTCTCATAGTTTTTACTAAGCCGGACCTACCAAACAGGAAAAGGAAGTTTGAAGGGCAAGTGTAAATGATTCATTAGGTTTTCACTGTCAGTGACACCTATGGCCTAATGAGGATGGCCTCAAAAGTTAATGGTCATGGAATTGAGCATCATGGTCAAGCATGTGGCTTTGATGCTCTTGATCAACGGTCACTGTAGTTTTGTTGTAAGGCTTACCCGTTCCCAGAGACGCCGAGGAAAAGCTGCTCGTTCTATAACCTTCATATACAAGTAGCACTGTCCTGAGGATAAAGTAAAATAGCTTTAGTGTTATTTACAGAAACTAAAGAACATCCCTGTAAAAGCTGTGGAGCAGTTCTTCTAGAAGTTAAAACTGGGGAGTTACCTTTCTCTTCTTTAATAGTGGCATACTGACTATTTGCCAGGGGACAGGATGACCGATTACACAGTCCAGTCAGGCTATATTCATTTCGGCAGAAGCTCTGAGTCTTGGTTCTAGAATGGGAAAAAAGAAACAAAGATTATAAAATGAGTTGCCAAAGAGGCAACTGAAGGAATCTTTGACCAAGTTGTAAATCGAGACTCACCTTATTTTGAAGGAACAAAATTGCCTGTTTCCTAGTGTATCCCAGATAACCTGCAAGACAAAGTAAAAGCCCATTTCAAATCCTCTGCCCCAAGAGATACTATATTAATTCAAGAAGGCAATGCCCAAAGACAGGAATGAAGGGAAGAAATATTTTGTAAAATAGCCTGACTTGTTTACTTTTTAAAATACAAACAGCAAGGCCGGGCACGGTGGCTCACGCCTGTAATCCCAGCACTTTGGGAGGCTGAGTCAGGCGGACCACCTGAGGTCAGGAGTTTGAGACCAGCCTGATTAACATGGAGAAACCCTGTCTATACTAAAAATACAAAATTAGCTGGGCATGGTGGCACATGCCTGTAATCCCAGCTACTCGGGAGGCTGGGGCAGGAGAATCACTTGAACCCAGGAGATGGAGGTTGTGGTGAGCTGGGATTGCGCCATTGTGCTCCAGCCTGGAAAACAAGAGTGCAACTCCGTCTCAAAACAAACAAACAAAAAAAAACCCCAGCAGATTCTTATAGAAAAGCTAAATACAGATGAGCAATAATCATAACTCCATTACCCAGAGATAAAATTTCATTACTATTTTGTAAATATTTTTCCAGATTTTTTTTGACACACTGTGAAATCACATTTTATATACTTCGTAACTTTCCTTTTTTCTTATGTTCATTATCCATTATTAAAGGCTTCATGGGCCCGGCGCGGTGGCTCACACCTGTAATCCCAGCACTTTGAGTGCCAAGGCAGGCGGCTCACTTGAGGTCGGGAGTTTGAGGCCAGCCTGGCCAACATGGTGAAACTCCATCTCTACTAATACAGAAATCAGCCGGGTGTGGTGGCAGGTGCCTGTAATCCCAGCTACTTGGGAGGCTGAGGCAGGAGAATCACTTGAACCCAGGAGGCAGAAGTTGTGGTAAGCCGAGATCACGCCACTGCACTCCAGCCTGGGCGACAGAGTGAGAATCCATCCCCAATCCCACCCCCCCAAAAAAAGGCTTCATGGTATTAGATTTTTAGATATACACACCATAATTTTATCTCATTGAGGGCAAAGAAAACTACCTACTGCTATCCTCCTGTAACTAATGTGCTCTTTATTCATTCAGCATTATATACTTAATTTATGTAAGGCACTGACATCTCCAAGTCCTGACACACAGTAGCCACTTAAGTATTTGCTGAATGAAAGAAAGTATACTCTTTAAAGAGTTTTATCTATCTAGTTAGGGGAAAGATAAACAAAGTATCACAAAATAGCAGGTCTGAAGGCCACATAGCATGCATAAGAGTATGATAGCCTTTGAGTGCGCTGCCTTGAGGAACTGGGGTAAAAAAAAGCTTTACCACCGTTAATGGAAAAATATGAAGAGGGCAAAAGAATAAAACACACTTTAAGAATTTTATAGGTGTGTCTGGTGGGGGATGGTAGGAAACAGGTAAGAAGAATAAGGGAGCTCTTTTAGGCTTGTGGCTTTAAGTATCATCTCTAAATGGATGACTCCCAAATTGTTATTTCCTGGTCAGACTTCTTTCCTGAGCACCAGATTTGTATATGACATCTCCACTTCAATATCTAAAAGGCAACATAAATACTAACATATCCACAAGGAGTTCTCAATTCCACATCCCTCATAAGAACAGTCTTCCCTAGAGTTCCCCCACTTCAATAAATAAAATCACCATTGAACTATGTATTTATATCCCAAATCCTTTGATTTCTTCCTTTTCTTCTTCACTTAATCCATCACCAAAGTCTTGTCAATTATACTGACGTAACAGGTCTCAAATTCATCAATTTCTTTTCATCTCCACCATTAAATTACTACCTTAGGCGAAGCCACTTTCGTTTTTTAAAAAAATTTATTTACTTTAGAGATAGGGTCTCTCTGTCACCCAGGCTGGAGTGCAGTGGCGCCATCATAGCTCACTGCAGCCTCGGACTTTTGGGCTCAAGTAGTCCTTCTGCCTCAGCCTTCGAAGTAACTGGGACCTCAGGCGAGCACCACCACGCCCGGCTAATTTTTTATTTTTTGTAGGGATGGAGTCTCACTTTTTTGCCTAGGCTGGAATCGAACTCCTGGCCTCAAGCGATCCTCCAGCCCCAGCCTCCTAAAGCATTGGGATTACAGGCGTGAGCCACTGTGTCTGGCTTGAAGCAACCTTTGTCATACCCTAGTCTCCTTGCTTTCATTTTTTCTCTCCAAAAGTCCTTCACATAGCAACTAGACAACTTTTCACAAACAGATCATTAAAAGGCCTAAAAACACTTCCTACAAGATTCTGCATGACCTCGCCCTGGCAAGCATATCTAATTTCATTACCTGTCTTACATTGTCACTTTGATGACCCTTATATTCATTCTCTCATATCTTCAACTCTTTGTACTTTACTGTTCCTACTGCCTGGATTGCTTTTTCCTCAGCTCCTCAGTGACTGGCTTATTCTTATCTTTTAGATCACAACTCAAACAACTTCTGTTCAGAGAAACCTTCCCTGAGTACCCCTATCTGAAGTGTCCTTCATCATCTCTGGTCTTTCTTTCATAGTGTGATTATACAGTGTAATTGTTAATTTATTTGTTCACTTGTTTACTGTGTCTCCCCCACCAGTGTTCCAGGAGAGATGGGGCATTTTTTCTGGTTAACCAAATCCTCAATAATTACCACAATGCCTGGCACACTGTAAGCACACTGTTATTTCTCCAGCAAAAAGCTCAATGAATGAGTCTAGGATACTGCCGAAATTATGACTTAGGCAGAAGTAGAGCAAATGTAAAGAAAAGCCTAACACAGGAAACGCAGATGGAAGAGTAACGCGCACATGGATCGAGAAGGACGCTTCAACTTGGAGTCAACTTCGCCAAATCCCCCGCCGCCCCCCACCCCAAGTTCGGAGCTGACAGCTGACAGCATGGCGCGACGTCCTGCATTGGTAGGCACGAAGGACGGGACACACCGACCCCATGGTCTGAGGTGACGGAGTCTTGTGCTCACAACCTGGCCGGGGCAGCGGGCAGGAAACCCCTGCTAGACACGCGTGAGAACCCATGTTGGAAAATCGCGGTTCCGGAAGCCTCGCATCCAGAGCGGCATGAGGCAACAGACCCGCTGCGTATGCGTTTTCTAAGTGTCCGAAAATGGGCAAAATTCCCTGCGCAAACCCCGGGTGTCAGAACAACCGGAGGAGACTCACATCATCCGACTGCATGGTGTCCAATGCTCAGCGTGCAACTTCCGGCAGGGTCGCGGGCGCAGACACGCTCCTTCCGGGAAACCATTTCCGGAACGCCCAGCCTCACCTATCTCGAGAAACGCTGAGACTCTCGGTGTTGCGAAGCGTCCCCTGGCAGTCTCGCCGCCGCGCGCGCGCCTCCGCGTCTCCACCACGCTGGCGTCTGCGCGCGCCCGCAATGCTGGGCTTGTTCACGGGCGCTGCGTGGACTGGAAGCCCGGTTGGGACCCAGTGCGATCCGCGGGAGGCAGGACGCGCGCAGACTACCGAATCCTGGAGCGCGGGGACCGCGGGTGTCGGGCGTGCTTCCCTAGCGCCTTGTTTGTGACCGTTCATGAGGATGGGACCCCTCCCTGTCAGGCCTCCCCTCTGCTGGGAGAAGGCTGGGGAAAGGTGCGGGCGGCGCAGCGGGGCTGGGTCCCCGCTCCTCCGAGTCCCCCCAACCGCAGCTCGCAGCCAGGCTCCGGCCCTGCCCCTCAGACCCTGCCTTAGCCACTCCCCACGCCCATGTTGGGTGCGGCACCGGGTCCTGACTTTAGAAACTCAGAACTTGAATTCCGCCTGCTTTGAGAAACCACTGACCAGGTGGAAGAGCATTCCAATAATAATAAACACCTGTGTCTTCCTCATTGCCTCTTTGAGACAACAAGCAAAGTTGATAAGGGAGGGAAAATAGGAAGAAAAGTGGAGGTCTAATAACCCGCAAAAACAAATCTGGAAGGCTAACAGCTCTTTTCTGCCAGGGGAGAAAGAAAATCTTTACTAGTTTGTATCGTATTACAGAAGAAAGACTGTCGGCCGGGCCGGGCGCGGTGGCTCTCGCCTGTACCTCAGCACTTTGGGAGGCCTAGGCGGGCGAATTACCTGAGGTCAGGAGTTTTCAAGACCAGCCTGGCCAACATAGTGAAATCCCGTCTTTACTAAAAATACAAAAATTAGTCGGGCGTGATAGCAGGTGCCTGTAATCCCAGCTACTTGGGAGGCTGAGGCAGGAGAATCGCTTGAACCCGGGAGGCGGAGGTTGTAGTGAGCTGAGATCGTGCCATGGCACTCCAGCCTGGGTGGCAAGCAAAACTACCTCTCAAAAAAAAAAAAAAAAAAGGAAAGAAAGACTGTCAAGAGGCATTTGAACCAGAGCAACTCCATCTTGAATAGGGGCTGGGTAAAATAAGGCTGAGATTTACTAGGCTGCATTCCTGAGGGTCAGGCCGTCGAAATCACAGAATGAGGTCGGCACAAAATACAGGTCATAAGGATGTTGCTGATAAAACAGGTTGCAGTAAAGAAGCCGGTCAAGACCCACCAAAACCAAGATGGCAACGAGTTTGACCTCTGGTCGTCCTCACTGCTACACTCCCAGCGGCGCCAGAAATGCCATGGTAACATCAGGAAATTACTCCATATGGTCTAAAAAGGGGAGGCATAAGTAATCCACTCCATGTTTAGCATATAATCAATAAACAGGCTGGGCTTGGTGGCTCACGCCTGTAATCAGCATTTTGGGAGGCTGAGGCAGGTGGATCACCCGAGGTCAGAAGTTCAAGACCAGACTGGCCAACATGGTGAAACCCCATCTCTACTAAAAATACAAAAATTAACGAGGCATAGTGGTGGGCACCTGTAGTCCCCGCTGCTTGGGAGGCTGAGGCAGGAGAATCACTTGAACCCGAGAGGCAGAGATTGCGGTAAGCTGAGATCAAGCCGCTGCACTTCAGCCTGGGTAACAGAGCAAGAATCAGTCTCAAAAAAACACATGAACCAATAACGATAAAAATGGGCAACCAGCAGCCCTCGGTGCTGCTCTGCCTGTGGAGTAGCCATTCTTTCATTCCTTTACTTTCTTAAAAAACTTGCTTTCACTTTATGAAACTTACGGACTCACCTCAAATTCTTTCTTGCTTAAGATCCAAGAACCCTCTCTTGGGTCTGATTGGGGACCCCTTTCCAGTAACAAGACCATTTTAATAACAAAAGTGTAAGAAGGACAGTCTCAGTAAGGATGGCGTGTGTCCGGGAGGCCACCCACAGGTCCTAGAGGCTGCCTTTGGCTTCTTGCCACGTGGGATTTCTCAACGTAGCTCCTTACTTCGTCAAGCCAGCAACGAGTTAAATTCCAGTCTGCTAAAACAGAATCTTAAATAATGTAATTATGGCAGTGACTTTCCATAGACTTTGCCTTATGCTATCGGTTAGATCAAGTCACAGGTGCCACCCTCACTGGAGGGTGACATGAACACCAGGGATGTGGGACTCACTGGGGACACCCTAGGGATACCCTGGATTTGACTGCAACTGAAACACATGAGAAATTTGATATAAAGTTTAAAAGCATTTATCATGATATTATGTAGTATTTAACGAGGCAGAGCTTGCAGTGAGCCGAGATCCCGCCACTGCACTCCAGCCCGGGTGACAGAGCGAGACTCTGTCTCATTTAAAAAAAAAAAAAAAAAGCAATCTCCAGTTCAAAAGAAGACTGAAAGAAAATTTAGCCAGGTGCGGTGGCTCATGCCTGTGATCCCAGCACTTTGGGAGGCCAAGGCAGATGGATCACCAGGTCAGCAGATCAAAACCACCCTGGCCAAGATGGTGAACCCTGTCTCTACTAAAAATACAAAAATTAGCCCGGCGTGGTGGTGGGTGCCTGTTATCCCAACTTTTCGGGAGGCTGAGGCAGAGAATTACCTGAACCCAGGAGGCAGAGGTTGTAGTGACCCGAGATCGCACCACTGCACTCCAGCCTGGGCGACAGAGCGAGACTCAGTCTCAAAAAAAAAAATGAAAAGAAAAGAAAAGAAAAGAAAATTTAATGCTATTTCAACATTCTCTATACATACCCGTATTCTTCTCTGTTACCATAGTGCACCATGTATTCCTCACTAGTGTTGTATTATTGTTACTGGTTTGTTATCTCTTAGGCCTTGAGCTTTTCTGGTTTGTTTTTGTTTGTTTTTGATTTTTTTTTTTTGAGACAGAGTCTCACTCTGTTGTCCAGGCTAGAGTGTAGTGGTGCAATCTCAGCTCGTTGCAATCTCCACCTGCTGGGTTCAAGCAATTCTCTTGCCTCAGCTTCCCAAGCAGCTGGGACTACAGGTGTGTTCCACTATGCCCAGCTAATATTTGCATTTTTAGTAGAGACGGGGTTTCACCATGTTGGCCAGGCTGGTCTCGAACTCTTGACCTCAGGTGATCCGCCCGCCTTGGCCTTCCAAAGTGCTGGGATTACAGGTGTGAGTGCCCGAGCCGGGTCAACCTTGAGCTTTTCAAGATTAAGGATGATGTCTTTTCATTTCTTTATCCACAATCTCCTGTACAGTTCCTGGTACATAGTAAATTCATGATAAATTAGTCGTTAGGTCTCTCTTTATTTATTTAGAGACAGGGTGTCCGTTGTCTTACCTTCCAGACTTCTGCTACCTTCAGCCACTCCCACAAGCAACTTTTCCCAGAGCTAACCCTGGGCAGAGTCAGGTTTCCTATGAAGTGTACACACACACAAACACAAAACCCTGAAGTGTGGAAGGTAGCTTGTTGGAGGATTAAACCTAATAAAGTTGCTCATCTGTAAAGCATGTGTGTTTGCTTGTATACAAGTTTTGTATTCAAACCATTTAAGGAGAAGAAAAATACATAGTTTTTTGTCGTTGTTTTAGTAGAACCACAGAGCTCCCCAAGAGGAAGAGATGTGGGGCTAATGAATTTAGACTCTCTCTCTATAAATCTTGTCAGGCACTGTGGCTCACTTCTGTAATCCCAGCACTTTGGGAGGCTGAGGCAGGTGGACCACCTGAGGTCAGGAGTTTGAGACCAGCCTGGCCAACACGGGGAAACCCCGTCTCTAGTAAAAGTACAAAAAAAATAGCTGGGGATGGTGCTGGGCACCTGTAATCCCAGCTACTTGGGAGGCTGAGGCAGGAGAATTGCCTGAACCAAGGAGGCGGAGCTTGCAGTGAATGGAGTTTGCTCCACTGCACTCCAGCCTGGGCAACAGAGACTCCATCTCATTAAAAAAGAAAAAAAAAAAAAGAACCTCTCTCTGTAAATGTAATGACTAGCTGGAAGAAATGGGAGTCATTATCAGAGGTCTAGCATCTCTTTATTTTGTTTTTTCTTTCTTTTTTTCTTTATTAACTTTCAGGGTTCTTTTGCTCTAGCATCTCTTTATTAATGTGCTTTTTAGGTTGCCAAAATAATAATTGAGCAGCTAGAACTGCAAAGGAGGAAAGGAAAGAAAATTGTTGGAGCTGGATGATCTTGAGCTCAACACAATGATCATAAGTCCTATGTAGAGGAGGAGGAAGAAGAGAAGTTGGTTAATGAGTACAAAAAAACACTTAGATAGAAGGATAAAGTCTGGTATTCGATAACACAGTAGGGAAATTATAGTTAACAATAATTTATTGCATATTTCAAAACAGCTAGAAGAGAAGAATTAGAATGTTTTCAACACAAAGAAAAGATAAATGTTTGAAGTGATGGATACTTCTATCACCCTAATTTCATCATTACACATTGTATACATGTATCACACGTACCCCCAAAATATATGTAACTATGTTATATCAATTTAAAAACGCAAATAAATAAAATGTAAACAATAAATTTTTTTTAGAAGTCCTATGGGGAGGGTCATTTCTGCAGCCTCCTCTCTTGCCAATGAGCTCAATCATTCAGAGTTTTGCACCCGTGGATGAAACACGTTTTAACTGCCTCTCCATGAAAATTCCTTAAACCATTCAATATTTGCTTTAGCTCATAAAAAAGGTGCAATGGGGAATATCTGCTTCTATTTGTTCTACATTTGCTTCACATCTTGTTCACAGACGAAGAAATATTGAGATAGAAGGGGATGGAAGATGAGGACTCTCAGATCCTGGGGTAGAGCATATTTGTGAATCTTTGTTCATTAGATGACTGTATATTTATCACAGAACATAGACCAGGATGTGGAAAAAAGTAAACTAGCATTTTACATACCACATCTTCCCTCCTTTATCTACTTCATCTATCTTTTTATTCCATGTTAGACGGGAAATATTTGGCCAGGCGCGGTGGCTCATACCTGTAATCCCAGCATTTTGGGAGGCCGAGGCAGGCAGATCACTTGAGGTCAGGAGTTTGAGGACATCCTGGCAAACATGGTGAAACCCCGTCTCTACTAAAAATACAAAAATTGGTCGGGCGTGGTGGTGGGCACCCGTAATCCCAGCTACTTGGGAGGCTGAGACAGGAGAATTGCTTGAACCTGGGAGGCGGAGGTTGCTGTGAGCCGAGATTGCGCCACTGCACTCCAGCCTGGGTGACAGAGCAAGACTCCCATCTTTAAAAAAAAAAAGGGAATAGGAGAGTGGTGATGAGGAAACAATCTAGAGGAATGACTTTCAAGCTTGGTTATGTTCAAACATCGGAAGCAAATTGTGAACTGATTAATAATACAGATTTCATTGATAACATCAGAGCTGCTGCGTCAGAAACTCCAGGAGTAGAGCTCCCAGATGATTCACATATTAGATAGTGCCAGACACATTAGCAGTGCAGAACTTGCTCTGAAACAGTTTGTACCCTCTTAGAAACGGGGAATGCAAGAACTGAAGCTGCCTATAGAAGGTCACCAGGCTCCCTCTTTACTTGTTTCTTTTCTTTTTCTTTTTTTTGAGACAGAGTCTTACTCTGTCACCCAGGTTGGAGTGCAGTGGCACTATCTCAGCTCACTGCAACCTCCACCTCCCTCCTGGTTCAAGTGATTCTCCTGCCTCAGCCTCCCAAGTAGCTGGGACTACAGGCATGCACCACTACGCCTGGCTAATTTTTAAATTTTTTAGTAGAGATGGGTTTTTGCCATGTTGGCCAGGCTGGTCTCGAACTCCTGACCTCAAGTCATCCGCCCTCCTTGGCCTCCCAGAGTGCTGGGTTTATAGGCGTGAGCCACCGTGCCCAACTGGAGGAGCAGATTTTACAGGTGGTGAGAGTTGAATTTTGGACATGTTACTTTATTTTATTTTTTATTTTTTTCTTGAGAGGGTGTCTCGCTCTGTTACCCAGGCTGGAGTGCCGTGGCGCGATCTCGGCTCACTGTAAGCTCCGCCTCCCAGGTTCACGCCATTCTCCTGCCTCAGCCTCCCGAGTAGCTGAGACTACACGTGCCCGCCACCGCGCCCAGCTAATTTTTTTTTTGTATTTTTAGTAGAGACGGGGTTTCACTGTGTTAGCCAGGATGGTCTCGATCTCCTGACCTCGTGATCCGTCCACTTCGGCCTCTTGAAGTGTTGGGATTACGGGCGTGAGCCACTGCGCCTGGCCACTGTTTTTTTAAAGACAGGATCTTGTTCTGTTTCCCAGGCTAGAGGATACAATCATAGCTCACTGCAGCCTCAAACTCCTGAGCTCAAGTGATCCTCCTGCCTCAGCCTTCTGAGTAGCTGGGACTACAGGTGGGTAGCACAATGCCCAGTTAATTTTTAAAATTTTCTGTAGAGACAGGGTCTTGCTACGTGGCCGAGGCTGGTCTCAAACTCCTGGGCTCAAACAGTCCTCTGGCCTCAACCTCTGAAAGTGCTAGGATTATAGGCGCGAGCCACCATGCCCAGCCTGAACGCATTGATTTTCATTTGCTCACTAGACATTCAATTAGAGTTGTTAGTACCCAGCGGTAAGCACACAGCAGTCACTGCTCCATGCAATACTGAAATTCCACCCAGCAAATGTTGTCAAGTCCCTCTCCTCCAGGGGCAGGGAACATTCTATGATTAGGGCCCAGTTTTGCTTTCTAGGAATGGCTCCCTGACACCTTGTTCACCAAAGCTTTTGGATTGATTCTCTGAAGCACCTTTCTTTTCCATTATGCTTTGTGGATTCTTAGGAAGAAATGACTCCTGTTGGCAGCTGAGTGCCCTTCTAAGTCTGTATCTGGCCCACAGAAACTTGGGGCCTCAGAAACTTTTTTTTTGAGACAGGGTCTCACTCTGTCACCCAGGCTGGACTGCAGTGGTGCAATCTTGGCTCACTGCAACCTCCGCCTCCTGGGTTCAAGCAATCCTCATGCCTCAGCCTCCCAAGTAGCTGGGATTACGAGTGTGTGCTATCACACCCGGCTAATTTTTTTAATTTTGGTAGAGACGGGGTTTCACCATATTGGCCAGGCTGGTCTCGAACTCCTGACCTCAAGCAACCCGCCCATTTTGGCCTCCTAAAGTGCTGGGATTACAGGCGTGAGCCACTGTGCCTGGTCAAAACATGTTTGCTATGTAAAACTTTTGAAACTTTGTGAACTTTCTATGTTGAGTCTGATTTCAGTCTACTCCGCTGGTCAAAAGCTATATACATCATTTTTTTTTTTTTCAAACTTCTTTCCAGACTTGAGATTACTTTGACTGTAATCAGCAGCTAAGAGAAGACATTTTTATGATTCTTACTGGCTCTTTTGTTTAACTGAAAAGATCCATTAGTACCAACTTAACTGTTTTAAAGGTCTTAACAAAAGATCTTCCAGCCTCATCTTGAGGATCTTTTACTGGCTGGGGAGGCTGGAGATAAGAACAGGATTTATTTTCCAATCTGCTCAATTTTAATCTCTTGATAGTTCCTCTAAATTCTGTACAGAAGCCCTTTTCCCTTATTTCTCTTATTTCTTTCTGGCAGTCCTTACAATATGCAGCTAAAAGACACCAACTAACACATTTAGCATTCTGCCTGGAAATCATTTTATCAAGGCATACAGATTAAGTATGTTTTATATCTTGTGAGCTGTTACAGGTAATAGTTTTACCAAGTATTTTGCTGCTACCTAACATGTCATCATTTTTCCAGTTTGCTATAGCAGTTTTCTTAGCACCTTAAGAAAAGCCTCAAATTTTAAATTCATTTTGGAGTAAAACAGGCTGTTTACTATTTACAAGATTATTTCTGAGTTGCAAAAATTATCTGTCTATGTTTTTCCCTTTATTACCATGTTTTTTCTCCTGTATTTCCCCCATTCAATCTTGGCTGCCGCAATCCAACAGAGAGCATGGCACTTCTTTTTTTCTTTTGGCATCTGTAGTGGAAACCTTGGCAGCAGACAGTAAGTGCATCAGGTCTGTCAAACACAAGCATGCTTCTTGCTTTTTCACTGTTGCCCAGCACTTGGTCCCTAAACCAATGCCACATATTTTAGGCTTTTGTTAAACAGCATCCCATTTCTAGATGGCAATTTCTTTTTTTGTTTGTTTTTTATTTGAGATGGAGTCTTGCTCTGTAGCCAGGCTGGAGTGCAGTGGCGTGATCTTGGCTCATTGCAATCTCTACCTCCTGGGTTCAAGTGATTCTCTTGCCTCAGTCTCCCGAGTAGCTGGGATTACAGGCGCGCGCCACCACACCCAGCTAATTCTTGTATTTTTAGTAGAGATGGGGTTTCACCATGTTGGCCAGGATGGTCTCCATCTCCTTAACTCGTGATCCGCTCACCTCAGCCTCCCAAAGTGCTGGGATTACAGGCATGAGCCACTGCATCCAGTCATAGATGCCAATTTCTGTATCAGTTAGCTACTGCTGTATAACACACGCCTCTGAAACTCAGTGGCTTAAACAGTAAGCATTTATTCATGTTTGTGTTTCTATGAGTCAGGTGGGTAGTCTGCTGACCTGGGCTTGCTCACATATCTGCAGTCCTCTGGTGGACTGGCTCGAGGCTGATTAGTCTAGGATGGCCTCACTCACATATCTTAGAGTTGGGTAGAAATTGACTGGGCAACAGGGGTGACTGAGCCATTATCCCTCATGGTCCAGAAGGCTATTCTGCAGTTGGTTTCATGGCAGTTGCACAGAGTGGCAAGAAAATAAATGGAAGTATGCAAGGCCACTTAAGGCCTGGACCCAGAAATGGCATCCCGTCACTTCTGCTACATTCTGTGGCCAAGACAAGTTACAGAGCCAACCTTGAATTTGAATTTTGTTTCTGTCTTTTTTTTTTTTTTTTTTTGAGATGGAGTCTCACTCTGTCACCCCGACTGGAGTGCAGCGGCAGTGATCTCTGCTCACTGCAGCCTCCGCATCCCAGGATCAAGTGATTCTCTTGCCTCAGCCTCCTGAGTAGCTGGGATTGTGGGAGCCTGCCATCACGCCTGGCTAATTTTTGTATTTTTAGTAGAATCAGGGTTTCATCATGTTGACCAGGCTGGTCTCAAACTCCTGACCTCAGGTGATCCACCCACATTGGCCTCTCAAAGTGCTGGAATTACAGGCGTGAGCCACCACACCCGCCCATTTTCTTCTTTGATCTATGTGCTATATAGAAGTGTGTTGTTTTTATCTCCATGTATCTGGAGATTTTCTAATTATCATTCAGTTACTGGTTTCTGGTTTAAATCCTTTGTGGTCTGATAGCATGCTTTGTATGATGTCCATTCTTTGAAATTTGTTGAGGTGTGTGTGTGGTTTTTTTTTTTTTTTTTAAATCGAGTTTTGCTCTTGTTGCCCAGGCTGGAGTGCAATGGCGCTATCTTGGCTCACTGCAACCTCCGCCTCCCGGGTTCAAGCGATTCTCCTGCCTCAGCCTCCTGAGTAGCTGGGATTATAGGCGCCTGACAGGACGCCTGGCTAACTTTTTTGTATTTTTAGTAGAGACGGGGTTTCTCCATGTTGGTCAGGCTGGTCTCGCACTCCCAACCTCAGGTGATCCACCCTCCTTGGCCTCCCAAAGTGCTGAGATTACAGGCGTAAGCGACCGTGTCCTGCTGAGGTGTGTTTTATGGCCCAGTATACATGCCTTTTGATGTTTATATGTAGGTATGTGTATTAGGCCTGTACCTAGGAATTTCTGGGTCACAATGTGTATATTCAGCTCTAGTAAATATGAACAGACGATTTTCCAAAGTGGCTGTCACAACTGCACCCCCAACAATAGTGCATAATAGTTCTGTGTGCTTCACAGCTTTGTCCTTGTGTTGTCTTGTCAGTTTTAAAACCTGTAGCCATTTTAGTGGATGTGTAGTATATATCATCGTCGTGTTCATTTGCATTTCTTTAATGACTAAAAACATTAAGCATCTTTTTCACATACTGCCTGGCTATTTGGATTCCTCTTCGGTGAAGTGCTGTACTTATTGATTGCTTTTCTTTCTTGTTGCTTTTAGGAGTTCTTGTTATATTCTAAATTCATTGTTAGATAAAATATATCAAAAATACCTTCTCTCATTCTGTAGATCATTTTTCATTCTTTTTCTTTCTTGAGACAGGATCTAACCCTGTTGCCCAGGCTGGAGTGCAGTGACACAATCTTTACTCACTGCAGCCTTGACCTCCCAGGCTCAAGCAATCCTCCCACCTCAGCCTCCTGAGTAGCGGAAACCACAGGTGTGCACCACCACACCTGGCTAATTTTTAAAAATTTTTCGTAGAGACAGGGTCTCCCTATGTTGTCCAGGCTGGTCTCCAACTCCTGGGCTCAAGTGATCCTCCCGCCTCAGCCTACCAAAGTGCTGAGATTACAGGTGTGAGCCACTGCACCCATTTCTTATTTTCTTAATGGTGTCTTTTGATGAATAGAGCTTCTTACTTTTAATCATATCTAATTTATCAATCTTTTCTGTGTGTTTGATGTTTTTTAGATGTGGACACCATTATTATCACATTTTTATAGAAAAGTTGAGTTGCTTGGCACTGGAGCTCCACAGGGTCGGGACCAGGGGGAGGCAGGCCTGAAACAGCAAATCACTCTCAGGCTTCTGCAGTGCACCCAGCACTGCAGGACACCCAGAGTCAGCGCCTTCCCCGATTTTGAGCCCTAAGTGCCTCATTTGCCTTGCCCTAGACCCAGCCCTCCCAAAGTGCTGAATTAGCTCCTTAGGTTTATTACCTCCTAGACTAGGGCACAATAATTTTATTTGAGCTTTTGGATTTGGAACTCAGTAGCTTGAAGTCAATTAGCTTTCCTTTACCAGTGTCTAGTCCGTTTGGGCTACTATCACAACACACCTTAGTTCGGGTAATGCATAAACAACAGAACTCCACTGCTCCCAGTCTGGATGCTGGGAAGTCCAAGATCAATACACTGGCAGATTCCTCATCTGTTAGCATCTGTGCCTCATACAAGGGACCCTCTATGTGTCCTCACATGGCAGAAGCTCTCTCTGGTCTCTTTCATAATTATAAAGATATAAAGATAATTCACATATGAGGCGGGTGGTCAGTTGAATCCAGATTTTGGAGCCGGGGGGGGATTTTGTAGACAGTCTTGCTCTGTTGCCCAGGCTGGAGTGCAGTGGCTTGATCTCGGTTAACTGCAGCCTTTACCTCCTGGACTCAAGAGATCCTCCCACCTCAGCCTCCCAGTAGGTGGGACTACAGGCACGGGCCACCACACTCGGCTAATTTTTGTATTTTTTGTAGAGACAGGGTCCCGCTATGTTGCTCAGGCTGGTATCCAACTCCTGGGCTCAAGCGATCCGCCCGCCTCGGCCTCCCAAAGTGCTGGGATTACAGGTGTGAGCCGCTGCCACGCCTGGCCTGAATAGGTGACTTTGAATGCGCTCCAGTCCTAGTCCAGTTGGAGAAGCGGAAAGTTTCCCGTGTCTTGAAGAAGAGGGCCCCCGCAGCCTTCCCGAGAACTTTCCATAGGGCCGTGGCCTCAGGCGGACTGCGAACCAGGATCATCAGCAGGGGGCGGCCCAGTGTTCTTAGAACCCGGGTCCCACGAGCTTGTGAACAGGGCACGAGTGAAAACCCGGATCCAGGCTGGCTCCGCCGGAACGCGCCCCGAGCTCGCCCGCGCGGCCGCCTCCGCCGCTCCTGATCGGCTGTCCGGGTCTTCCCGGCGCCCAGGCTGGGGCTCTAAGGGAGAAAGGAAGCGGCGCTGCGGTCCGCGGGGCGAACCCTTCTCCGCGCGAGGTGAGTGCGAGCGGCGCATCTCATCTGGCCTCTGCGGTCGCTTGGTGGGGGTAGGGGCTTGATGCTGAGACACGGAAAGACGCTTTTCTGGTCCCACAGAAACTGGGACACTACCTCCGGGAGTCACAGCCTAAGGAAACTCCCTCTCTGTGCCGAGCAGGGGGTGCGTGTAAGAGACGGAATGGTGTGTGCAAAATAATCCAAGTCTGTTTTGGAGACTTAGTGGCGCATAGGCAGAGCCACTGCCTGAGATTGAAGCCCGATCCACTAGGCGGGAGGCGAGTGCCGGGCTGGAGCCTCCGCTGGAGCCCGCAGGAGGAGCGCGGGGTCCCGGCGCCTCCCCGCCTGCCCGGATCGGCCTCCTCCCCAGGCCCGCGGCCGTCCATTCCGGAACCTAATCTGCCTTTGCGGGGCGCGAATTGCCTTGTTCTCCCCCAGGTCTTCCCAGATAATCACTTGTTGCAGGAATGTTGTGTTGAAGTCGTAGCAGCTGTGACTTTCTAGTTGCAGAGAATACGGTGTATTTAATGGAGAAAATGCCCCAGGAAAGCACCGGCAACCGCAGGCCTGGGTTATCCCATTTGCAAGCCCTGTGTTAGGTATATTGCACCCGATTAGTACCCTCAGAACAGAGCTCATTTTTTGTAAGCTATAGAAATAATCTTGCTGTGATTTTATGACATTTTCTGGGGATCTTTTAATGATTCTTTAAAATAAAGCAAATGTCACACAAAATGACTTTTTCTAACACCACGGCCCCAACAGCCTGCCCCCTGCTCCCTGCTGCAGCTCCCTGCAATAATAGTTGGTTAGAGTGTTTTATGCATGAAATGACTTGGATTGTTAATTTAGTTTGTGGAATGCATCCAGCTCTGGCTGGCCACAGTTTTGAGTAAGGCAAGTTGGCTTTCAGGACTTTATTCCCTTCGTACATCCTTCTTTCCAATGAGACACCCAGGAAACTCACGATCAATCTCGGGCTTGTTAGTAAGGTCACACTACAACTGGGGCAGGGTTTCTCCCTGGTCTACCGTAGTCTCAAATGGAGGCCTTTCTCGCATTGAATAAGCAGCTCAGCTCTTTGAACGCTGAAGTTTCACTGCCTCCAATCTAGCAGCACCGTAGTCTCCGTTTTAAAACTTTGTTCTGAGTAAGGAGAAGCCAGAGGCGATTGGGTAGCCTCAGGTGATCATTCAGGTCTGTTCCAATTTTGAAATTGCTGTAATAACTCTTGCTCGCTTCCTGCTAGATGGCAGTGTGTAACAGTGAATTAAAAACACGATCTCAACTCTTACTATGTTGTTATTGCTTGTCTTCTACAATAAGAAAAAAGTTTTCAAGTTTTATCTTACAAACAATATTTTTGAAAAATTCCAAACTATGGTTAAATTCGGGAAGTAAAAAAATGTAGTTTGGAAAAACAATGTTATTTATATATGTACAAATGTTGTTCAGTAGGCAGACATTTCCAACCCATATTTAAATGCTTTAAACTTTGGAATGTAGGCCGGCCGGGCGTGGTGGCTCATGCCTGTAATCCTAGAACTTTGAGAGACCGAGGCTGGCGGATCACGAGGTTAGGAGTTCGAGACCAGCCTGGCCAATATGGTGAAACCCCGTCTCTACTAAAAATACAAAAATTAGCTGGGCGCATGTGGTGGCGTGTGCGTGTAGTTTCAGCTACTCGGGAGGGTGAGACAGAAGAATCACTTGAACCTGGAAGGAGGAAGTTGCAGTGAGCCAAGATCGCGCCACTGCACTCCAGCCTGGGCAACAGAGCGAGACTCTGTCTCAAAACAAAACAACAACAACAACAAAAAAACAAAAACAAAAAAACCAACTTCGGAATGTAAAGAGTTGATTTCAGGTAGATATTCAATATCTATTTCAATTACCAGCATTCTACAATGAACATTTGTTACAGTGTTTCTGAACATGGGTTTTTGAAAATTTTTTAAAAGTTAAGTTTATCTTAAAATGTCTTTCAGATTTTTTTCTTTGATAATGAAATTGGAGTTTTCAAAAGATTATACAGAATTACCAGCAAGAAAAATGAAGATAAAGTAATCCTAAACTTGTTATATACAATTAAAAAGGCCGGGCGCGGTGGCTCACCCCGTCTCTACTAAAAAAAAAAATACAAAAAATTAGCCGGGCGCAGTGGCGGGCGCCTGTAGTCCCAGCTACTCGGGAGGCCGAGGGAGGAGAATGGCGTGAACCCGGGAGGCGGAGCTTGCAGTGAGCCGAGATCGCGCCACTGCACTCCAGCCTGGGTGACAGAATGAGACTCCGTCTCAAAAAAAAAAAAAAAAAAAATTCCGGAAATCTTACTTTGTGATGACTCAAGTTGTCTGGATTACTGTCTCTTGATTAATCTTTTATGGAGAGTTTTTACTCCTGGATATAATTTATGGGATGAGAGAGCTTAGTTTTGGGATGGAACCTCAGAAGATCCTCAGGGATTTGTCTTTAGTCATGTGAAATATTAGCTACATTTTGTCAGTGTTACTGAACCAGCTCCTCATTCATGATTATATAAATGATAAAAGCAGATCAGGGATTTTATTTGTTTCTTCTAGTCTGCAGTTATTCAATATTTATTAATTTATATTTTTTTCTAGAGATGAGGGATTTTAATTCGGGTATCCTGTAGGGTGGGAAATTGCCACAAAGTAACCTATAAGCCCTACTTGGAGGAAGAATAGTTACTAATAGTTACTAATAAGACCTCATAGGAAAAACAAAGATGAAAAAGAATCCCTGCTCTTGAAGAATTGCCTTAGTTCTTACTGTGACACATAAACTTCATAATCTTGTGCTGCCACCCCACTTTTAATTTTTATTTATTTTTGAGACGGGGTCTAGCTCTGCCACCTAGGCTGGAGTGCAGTGGCACGATCACAGCTCACTGCAGCCTTGACCTCCAGGGCTCAAGGGATCCTCCTGCTCAGCCTCCTGGTAGCTGGGACTACAACTACAGGGGCACACCAGCATGCCCAGCTAACTTTTTTTTTTTGTAGTGATGGGTTCTTGCTGTGTTGCCTAGGCTGGTCTTGAACTCCTGGGCTCAAGTGATCCACCCACCTCGGCATCTCAAAGTGCTGAGATTACAGGCATGAGCCACGACACCAAGCTTTCCATTTTAAAAATCTGTGCTTCTTGCCGGGCGCCATGGCTCACACCTGTAATCCTAGCACTTTGGGAGGCTGAGGCAGGTGTATCACGAGGTCAGGAGGTCAAGACCATTCTGACCAACATCGTGAAACCCTGTCTCTACTAAAAATACAAAATTAGCTGGCGCACACCTGTAATCCCAGCTACTCGGGAGGCCGAGGCAGGAGAATCGCCTGAACCCGGATGGTGGAGATTGTGGTGAGCGCCACTATACTCCAGCCTGGCGACAGAGTGAGACTCCATCTCAAAAAAAAAAAAAAAAAGTAAAAAATCTGTGTTTCTAATTGAGGCATTGTATCACTCTATCTGGCTCTCTGTCTTTCGGATTTGTTTTTAGTTTCTACATCAAATAGATCCACTGAATACTCATTCTTGTGAGGTTGTATTATTAACACTGCATAATTTAAGCACTTTAGTATATGTCTGGAATTTAAGGATTGAGGAATGACATTGCCTTCATTTCTGCAATAGAAGTGCAGAGGTGTTCTGGCTACACCTCTTTCCCCATTAATCACCAGTCTTGATTCACATGACTGCCAGTGTGCCTTTCTCCCTTACTGTTCTCTACTGGTCTCTCCTGAAATTTGTGCTAGTATGAAGAGGATAACTTTCCCACATAGAAATCTACAATCCAAAGCATGCTTTATATAAAAATAAATGCTCAGCAAAACATGAAGTTCACTGAAAATGAGCGAGGAACACATTAACACAAATTTTTGTTTTTGTTTTTGTTTTTGTTTGAGACAGAGTCTTGCTCTGTAGCCCAGGCTGGAGTGCAGTGGCGCGATCTCAGCTCATTGCAAACTCTGCCTCCCGGGTTCATGCCATTCTCCTGCCTCAGCCTCCCCAGTAGCTGGGACTATAGGCAGGCACCACCACACCCAGCTAATTTTTGTATTTTTAGTAGAGACGGCGTTTTGCCATGTTGGCCAGGCTTGTCTCCAACTCCTGGCCTCAGGAAATCCACCCTCCTTGGCCTCCCAAAGTGCTGGGATTACAGGCATGTGCCACTGCATCCCGCCTCACATTGATAAATGGCACTTTACTGTGAATACTTTAAATTTGATAGTTAGATACATTTCTTCTAAAAACTTCCCGTGGTATTACCTCTAGCTTATTAACCCAGTTGACTCCCAATTACCAGAACAGAAATGGGCAAAGGAGTCTTCCCAGAGCTCCCTGTTTTCTAAGCTAACAGTTTTATTTTTGTCTTGAGGTCTTTGGGCAGCCATTTGAAGGATTTTAATCAGAAGAGATATCCAATCAGCACTCTAGGGACATCTCTTTATGGCTGCATGAAGAATGCAAAAGGGTCACCACTGGGAAGAACACCAGTTGTTGGGCCATTTGGAGTAATCAGGCAGAAATGAATGAGGAGTGTTGAGGTGTAGTTGAAAGGAGGTACTTAAAAGTGCCTGAAGAGCTGTCCAAAGGCTTTTAGGCATCTCCTCAGCCTATCACATCTCTTTCCCAGGACAGTCACCATTTAAGGGGCGTTAGGAGATTTATATGTTATCAAGTGAAAACACCTTGGGAGAGTCAAACCTATTTGATACATTGCACTTTAGTGTGAATAGTTTAAATTTGATAATTAGATACATTTCTTCTAAAAACTCTCCGTGGTATTACCTCTAGTTTATTAACCCAGTTGACTCCCCAGTTAGCAGAAATGGGCAAAGCAGTCTTCCCAGAGCTCCCTGCCTTCTGCTCTCCTGCAAGTAGGGAGAGGTAGGAGGAGGAGGGGCACACAAACTACCAGGTTCTTCTTCTTCTTCTTCTTCTTTTTTTTTTTTTTTTGAGACAGTCTCATTCTGTCATCCAGGCTGGAGTAAAGTGGTGCAATCTCAGCTCACTGCATGCTCTGCCTCCCAGGTTCAAGGGATTCTCCTGCCTCAGTCTCCCCAGTAGCTGGGATTACAGGCGCCTGGCACCACACCTGGCTGATTTTTGTATTTTTAGTAGAGATGAGGTTTCACTGTGTTGTCCAGGCTGGTCTCAAACTCCTGACCTTAGGTGATCCACCCACCTTGGCCTCCCACAGTGTTGGGATTACAGGCATGAGCCACCGCACCCAGCCTCGCAAACTACCAGGTTCGGAAAGCTCAGAGTGTCACCTAAGGTTGGTTTCTCATTTTACAGTCAGACGTGCAGGAAAGAAATCATCCCTTGGTTCCATTTCTGAGACTGTTACACCTTCAACTGGCCCTAAGTGGCCAAAATTTGAAGCTGGCACCCTCAAGCTGCTAATTACCTGTAAGATACTCAGTCTCTCTTCTGTCCATCTTAATTCAAAATACAGTTGAAAATTTGGAATTATTTTAGGATGAAAGTGTTGCTGGTTTTGATGGCGTAGCATGTGCAAGAGTATGAGGTAGTCATACTCAGCTCCAAACCCCACTCTGTGCAGCAGATGGCTAACCCTGGTGGTGCACGCCAGCTGTGCAGTGCACTTTAGAAGCTCAGCTCCTAGGGGTAAGAGGATTGGTGAGTGAGAGTTCATTTCAGATGGTACCTGCCATGGTTGTCTGAATATACATATTGTTCTGTCCCAGGAAGGAGTATTCTAGGGCACCCTCTTGCAGGACTCTGAGATTCATCCTGTAGGCAATGACGGAATGAGAGCTTTTGTCTTGGAGTCTCATAATTTAAGTGCTTCAGTATGTGTCTGGAATTTAAGAATGGCATCGCCTTCAGTTCTGTAATAGAAATGTGCTCTGGCCACACCTTGATTAATCACTAGTCTTTTTTTTTTTTTTTT